>NW_027397192.1:287898-411837 GCF_003265705.2 Callorhinus ursinus | reverse complement strand
GTACTCAGCCATCAGAAAGGATGAATACCCAACTTTTACATCAACATGGATGGGACTGGAGGAGATTATGCTAAGTGAAATAAGTCAAGCAGAGAAAGGCAATTATCATATGGTTTCACTTATTTGTGGAACATAAGGAATAGCATGGAGGAGAAGGAAAGGAAAAATGAAGTGGGCGGGGAACCGGAGGGAGAGATGAACCATGAGAGACTATGGACTCTGAGAAACAAACAGGGTTTTAGGAGTGTGGGGGGATGGTTTAGCCCCGTGATGGGTATTAAGGAGGGCATGTATTGCATGGAACCCTGGGTGTTATACAAAATCAATGGATCGTGGATCACCACATCAAAAACTAATGATGTATTGTATGGTGACTAACATAACATAATAAAATTTAAAAAAAAGAAACTATTGCGAGTTCATGAAAATAAAAAACAAACAAAAAACAACAACAACAACAAAAACAACTTCTGTACAATGAGGGAAACAATCAACAGTAACAAAAGGCACTTTTTCCAAAAAAAAAAAAAGAAAGAAAAGGCACCCCTTGGAATAAAAGAAGATACTTGCAAATGACATATCTGATAAAGGTTTAGTATCCTAAATATATAAAAAGCTTATATAAAACTCAATAACCAAAAAACAAATAACCACTCAAAAAATGGGCAATAGACTTTTTCCAAAGAAGACATACAGATGGCTAACAAACACATGAAAAAATGCTGAACATCACTCATCAGAGAAATAGAAATCAAAACTACGATGAGCTATCACCTCACACCTGTCAAAATAGGTACAACACAGGAAACAACAGATGTTGGCGAGGATGTAGAGAAAGGGGAACCCTCTTACAATGTCAGTGGCAAAGCAAACTGGTGCAGCCACTCTGAGAAATAGTATGGAGGTTCCTCAAAAAGTTAAAAATAGAGCTACCTTATGACCCAGCAATTGCACTACCAGGTATTTACCCAAAAGATACAAAAGTACTGATTCAAAGGGTTACATACACCTTGATGTTTATAGCAGCATTATCAACATTAGCCAAAGTGTGGAAAGATCCCAAATATCCATCAACTGATGAGTGGATAAAGAAGTTGTAACAAATTGGTAAAAACAATAATTATTGATATACATGTATTGATCACTATTTTACCTGTTTTGTTGTTGTTTGTGGAGTTTTTCTCTGAACTTTTCTTGTCTTTGTCAATTTTGGTCTTTCTTTACACTCAGAGAGTCCCTGTTAATATTTCTTGCAGGGCTGGTTTAGTGGTTTAGTTTTTGTTTGTCTGGGAAACTTTTTTCTTCAATTTTTTATTTAAATTCTAGTTAGTTAACATACAATGTAATATTGACTTCAGGTGTAGAATGCAGTGATTCATCCTTTCCAACACCCAGGACTCGTAATAACAAGTGCCCTCCTTAAAACCCATCACCCATCTAGCCCATCCCCCACTCACCTCCCTCCATCAACCCTCAATTTTTTGTTTAGTTAAGAGTCGCTTATAGATTGTTTCTCCCCCCTCTCCCTTTCCCCCTTCCCATATATTCAATCTCTTTTGTTTCTTAAATCCGACATATTAGTGAAATCATATGGTATTTGTCTTTCTCTGACTGACGTATTTCACTTAGCGTAATACACTCTAGCTGCATCCATGTCGTTGCAAATGGCAAGATTTCATTCTTTTTGATGGTTGAGGAATACTCCGTTGTATATATATACACCACACCTTCTTTATCCATTCAACACTTGATGGACGTCTGACCTCTTTCCATATTTTGGCTACTGTTGATAATGCGGCTAAACATTGGGGTGCATGTACCTCCTTGAATCTGTATTTTTGTGTCCTTTGGGTAAATATATAGTAGTGTAATTACCAGATCCTAGAGTAGTTCTATTTTTACCTTTTTGAGGAAACTCCATACTGTTTTCCAGAATGGCTGCGCCAGTTTGCATCCCCTTCCTCCTCCTCCTCGCCAACACCTTTTGTTTCTTGTCTGGGAAACTCTTTATCTCTCCTTCTGTTCTGAATTTAGCCTTGCTGGAGAGTATTCTTCTTTGAAGATTTTTCATATTTTATATATTCTTTGAATATATCATGCCACTCTCTTTGGGCCTGCCAAATTTCTGTTGAGACATCTGTAGCTAGACTTATGGGTCTTCCCTTCTAAGTTAAGGACTTATTTTGTCTTGCTGTTTTTAAGATTTGTTATCTATCACTATATTTTAAAATTTTATTTACACTATGTCTTGGTGTTGGCCTGCTTTTGTTGATTTTGATGGGAGTTCTTTTTCCCTCCTGGATCTGGATGTCTTTTTCCTTCTCCAGATTAGGGAACTTTTCAGCTATGTTTTGTTCAAATAAATTTTCTGCCCCCTTTCACTCTCTTCTTTTTCTGACTCCTGTTATAAAAATGTTACATTTCATGAAGTCACTGAGTTCCTTATGTCTATTCTCATATTGCATAATTATTTCTGTTTTGTTCAGCTTCATTATTTTCCATTATTTTGCCTTTTATATCACTAATTCATTCCTCTGCTTCTTGCAGCCTCCTGTTCATTGCATCAAGTGTGTTTCCAATCTCAGTTATTGCATTCTTCATTTCTTTTTTATTTAAATTCAATTAATTAACATATAATATATTATTTGTTTCAGGGGTGCAGGTCTGTGATTCATCAGTCTTATATAATACCCAGTGCTAATTACAACACATACCCTCCCCAATGTCCATTACTCAGTTACCCCAGCCCCCACCCACCTCTCCTCCAGCAACCCTCAGTTTGTTTCCTAAGATTAAGAGTCTCTCATGGTTTGTCTCCCTCTCTGGCTTCATCTTGTTTCATTTTTTCCTCTCTTCCCCTATGATCCTCTGCCTTGTTTCTTAAATTCCATATCAGATCATATGATAGTTGTCTTTCTCTGATTGACTTATTTCACTTAGCATAATACCCAAATGATTCTTTTTCAAAAACCTTTATCTCTGTGGTAAGACTTCCCTGAAGCTTTCCATTCTTTTTTCAAGCCCAGTGACTACCCTCATGATTGTTGCTTTAAACTCTCCATCATGTATGTTACTTATATCTCTTTCACTTAGATCTCTGGCCATGACCTTATCATGTTCTTTCATTTGGGATGAATTCTTTCATCTTGGAATTTTCTCTAAGTCTCTGTATTCTTCTTTTTGTTAGAAAAGCCTGCTATGCTTTCTATTCCTTAGTGTTATTTTATAAAGAATAGGTCATGTAGTGTCTTGGGTCTAGCGCTTCAGGGAGTGTTTCTGGTGTGTGCTGCATATGCTGTGCTTTTGTTTTTGCTGCTCTATCCTTCATACTAGTCATTTGCAGGGGATCTCATTGCCTGCAGTGGGCAGTGTTTAGTCCTTGGCCAGAATGTGGTGAGTTTTAACTAGGTGTCCTCTGATCTCCTTGTTAAATGAGACCTGATATTACTTCCACTGGAACTGAAGTCCTGCAGAATTTTCTGGTCTGGAGACATAGTTTCAGCAGGTGTTTCTGCTGGTCTTTTAGGGTGGTACCTATTGCATGGGACTTAGGCAAACTTGAATGAGAAGGGCAATCCCACCAAAGCACAGCTATGTCGGACTTGGTGTAAGCAAGTTAGGCAGCCTCTGTCAGCACTGCTTCCCATACATGGCTCTGTGTTTATGCTGAGTGATAGAGGAGTGAAATGGCATAAGCCAACTCCTTTGTCTCTGGAGTGGTGTCTCTATGAATGCTGCCTCTGAAGGAGAACTCCAAGATGAAGGAATAATCTCCCCACTTTGTGTCTCATGTATTTTTCAAATTGTTGTTTCCATGCCATCCACCTCCAGGTTGTTTGCCTGCCTTCTCTCCAGGAGCAGAACAGTGTCCTAAGGCCTCTATCTTAGTCAAACCCATTGACCTTTAAAACTCCAGGCTAAAAAAATCCTAACCAAACAGTTTAAAGATCTATACTCTGAAAACTATAAAACATTGATGAAAGAAATTGAAAATGATACAAAGAAATGGAAAGACATTCCATGTTCATGGATTAGAAGAACAAATATTGTTAAAATGTCTCTACTACCCAATGCAATATATACACAGTGCAATTTCTATTAAAACGCTAAGTATTTTTCACAACGCTAGAACAAACAATCCTAAAATTTGTATGGAACCACAAAACACTTTGAATAGCCAAAAAAATCTTGAAAAAGAAAAGCAAAGCTGGAGGGATCACAATTCCAGACTTCAAGTTATATTACAAAGCTGTATGATCTAAAAAAAAAAAGTATGGTTTTTGTTGTAAAAAAAATGCAATTGTTCCTGATTGTACATGAAAAGTACTACATCCAACATGAAGGGACAATCCCTACTGTTAAAAAGAAAATGCAATCTGGATCAAATTACTTTCTTAAAAAAATTACTGGATATGTTTCATTTCATTGATAATGCTTATATTTCATGTAAAAATGTACAATGTTTCTTGGATTTACAATATGTTACTTTCAGTGAAACATATTCTTTGTTTATCTTTTTGTTTTGGTATGGAAACATAGAAACAAAGAATGTTTTCTTCAAAGTTTCTTATATAAAATAATTATATTACTAAAAAAAAGAATGTAAAACACTTCATTTTAGTAATCCCTTATGTAATCCTGATTTAAGTATTGAGGATCTGTTTTTAAAAGCCCACTTGGAGTTTGTTAAGAATCACCAACTGCATTCCTTATATTAGAGGTAAAGTTTACACAGTGACAAATATTTTGCTCTATTACTCTGTAATCTAAAAAACAAACAAACAAAAAAGTATGGTTTTTGGTTGTAAAAAAAAAACAACAAAGCTGTATGATCAAGACAGTATGGTACAGGCAAAAAAAAAAATAGACACATAGATCAATGGAACAGAATAGAAAAACCAGAAATGAACCCACAACTATATTGTCAATTAATGTTCTACAAAGCAGGAAAGAATATCCAACAAACAAAAGACAATTTCTTCAACAAATGGTATTGGGAAAACTGGACAGCAACATGCCAAAGAAAAATGAAACTGGACCATTTTCTTACACCATACACAAAAATAAATTCAAATAGATGAAAGACCTAAATGTGATACAGGAAATCACTAAAATTCCACAGGACAACACAGGCATCGACCATAGCAACAGCTTCATAGGTATGTCTCCTGATGCAAGGGAAACAAAAACAAAAATAAACTATTGGGATTTCTTCAAAATAAAAAGCTTCTGCACAGTGAAGGAAACAATCAACAAAACTAAAAGGCAACCTTCGGAATTGGAGAAGGTACTTGCAAATGACATCTGATAAAATGTTAGTATCCAAAATATATAAAGAATTTATAAATCTCAACACCCCAAAAATGAATAATCCAATTAAAAATGAACAGATGACATGAATAAACTTTTTTTTTCCAAAGAAGACATCCAGATGGCCAACAGACACATGCAAAGATGCTGAACATCACTCATCATTGGAAAATACAAATCGAAACTACAATGAGATATCAATTCATACCTGTCAAAAGGACTAAAATGTACAACACAGGAATCAGCAAGTGCTGGCAAGGATGTGGAGAAAGGGGAACACTCTTACACTGTTGGTGAGAATGCAAAGTGGTGCAGCCACTCTGGAAAAAAGTATGGATGTTCTTTAAAAAGTTAAAAATAGAACTACCCTAATATCCAGCAATTGCACTCCTGGGTATTTACCCAAGGAATAAAAATACTAATTGAAAGGGATACATGTGCCCCAATATTTATAGCAGCATTATCTACAATGGCCAAATTATGGAAAGAGCCCAAATGTCCAATAACTGATGAATGAATGAATGAATGAATAATATGTGGTATATACTTGCAATTGAATCTTACTCAGCCATCAAAAAGAATGAAATCTTGCCATTTGCAATGACATGGTTGGAACTAGAATGTATTATGCTAAGCAAAATACATCAGTCAGAGAAAGACAAATACTGTATGATTTCACTCATATGTGGTATTTAAGTAAAACAAATGAGCATAGTGGAAAAATGAAGAGGCAAACCAAGAAACAGAATCTTAAGTATAGAGAGCAAACTGATTGTTACTGGAGGGGCGGTGGGTGGAGTAGGTGGAGTAGGTGATGGGAATTAAGGAATACACTTGTGATGAGTACAGGGTGTTTTATGGAAGTATGGAATCACTAAACTGTACACTTGAAACTAATATTACAGTGTATGTTAACTAACTGGAATTTAAATAGAAACTTAAAAAATAACTGTCTAGAGGCACTAAATTTTTATTTCACAAATATTTGAGATTACGTTTAGGAATGACATCAGAGCAGAGCACCCCAGCTTCCATCCTCCTACAAAGTTCAATAATTAGAAAACTATCCATCATCTTCATCAACAACAACAACAACACTCTGGTAGAGCTCCAGAGTCCAGTTATGAAACTTTAGCAACACATTAGACCGAAAAACTCAATAATAATCACACAAAAATTATAAGAACATAGTTTGATTTTATGCTATTCCCTAATCACATTGCTCAGTGCCAAGAAGGTCTATTTCAATAGAAAGTTCCCCTTGCAGATACCTATGAACAAGAAAGTCTGTGGCTAGCAATAGCAGTCACAAGACAGGAGCAATAACAGTTCCTAGTGACCTGCTGTGCATATAAACTGAGCCGCTTTTGACCCTGAAGAAACAATGGCTAACAAACCTTGTTTGCTCTAGATTTCACTAGTGTTTGTCCCACGATTATTTGATTTTTCTTATACCAGTTGCCTGAAACCCTCTGCCTTCCCTCCACCATCCATACTGGAGCCTGGGAACCACACCAGCAGCTACCCCAGTCCCAGTCCTGTGAGGCTGCTTAATTGCAGGACACCAGCCTTGACTTTCACAGCTGTCCCCAACCATCATGTGTATGCTTAGGCTTTGCCCCTTGAACTGTGTATTGCATGTCACTGGCCAGACACCCACCACTGGCCTCCAGTTCTATACCCAGTCCTAGGGAGAAAGTGTGCAACAGAGTACACTAACAGCCAAGGCCTCTACAGCTGACAGTGTGACTGCAGTTAGTCCAAGACCCTTTTTTCTGCCCCCATCTCTGCCACTGTGTGTGTTTGCAACTGGCTGCTGCCATAACACAGCCACCTGCAGCTGGCCCTAGAGATGAGTATGTGTATACTACTGGCTCCAGCTACTACCACTGTATGCCTGTTTGCAAGCCTGTGGACATAGAGCCACTGCTGAAGACCCCAAAAGCCCTTGCAGCTTCTGTGGAATTCCTGCTGCACTCATCAAGGGCCACACAGGTATTGATGCTGTGGACTTAAACATCCTAAGTTGTCAAGCCACCAACATCTCTCTGGAGGCAGTGCCACCACACATCTCCACACATTGCATCCTGCACCCGTGGACTCAGAGTCAGTATGGTTCAGTAAGCCCCCAGTCACTGGTGAAACTTCTCCCTTACCAAAGTCAGTCCAATAAGTCTGGAAGATGTGACTGTTTGTTCAGATGTGAAGACACCTACAGAGATGCCTGGGTGGCTCAGTCAGTTAAGCAGCTGCCTTCAGCTCAGGTCATGATCCTGGGGTCCTGGGATTGAGTCCTGCATCGGGCTCCTTGTTCAGTGGAGAGCCTTCTTCTCCCTCTGCCTGCCACTTCCCCTGCATGTGCTCTCTCTGACAAATGAATAAATAAAATCTTAAAAAAAAGAACCTAATAAACAATCTAACTGTCCCTCAGTGGATGAATTGATAATGAAGATAAAGTATGTATATCCAGTGAAATAGTATTGAGCCATGAGCAAGAATAAAATCCTGACATGGAGCACTATATCAAAAACTAATGATGTACTGTATGGTGACATAACATAATTAAAAAAAAGAAAAAATAAATAAAATCCTGACATTTGTGATAATTTGGATGAAACGTGAGGGCATTCTGCTAAGTGAAGTAAGCCAGAGAAAAATAATTACTATATAATATCACTTATATGTGGTATCTGAAAAAGATGAACTAAGAAACAAAGAATAGATTGATGGTTACCAGGGTCTCAGCGTAGGGGAAACAGAGTGATGTTGGTCAAACAATACAAACTTCCAGTGTTAAGATGAATAAGTTTTAGAGACCTATTGTATACGATGGTGATTATAGCTAATAATACTGTATTATATACTTTAGGGTTGCTAAATGAGTAGACAAATATTCTCATAAAAAAAGAAATGGAAATTATGTGACATGATGGCAGTGTTAGCTAACACTATGGTGATAATCATTTTGCAATATGTAAGTGTATCAAATCAACACATTGAACACCCTAAATTTATACAATATTAGATGTCAGTTATATCTTAATAAAGCTGTAAAAAATAAAACACTGGTAAAGTCATGCATATTGTCTAATTCAGAATACTTTAATATAGTGTTGTGTTAACCACTTAACTCTAGTATAAAGTTTGAAAGACAAAAGTATTAAAAGTAGCTATAGTTATTTTATCAATGGATACAGAAAATAAAAGAATGCCAAGTGTAACTTGAGGGAATATTCTAAGCAAAATAAGTCAGACAGAGAAAGATAAACACTGTATGATCTCACCCAAATGTGTAATCTAAAACAAACAAACAAACAAAAAATTTATACATACAGAGAATGGATTAGATTAATGCTTGCCAGAAGCTGTGTGTGAGGGATGGATGAAATAGGTAAAGGTGGCCAAAAAAATACAAACATTCAGATACAAAATAAGTAAGCTTTGGGGGTGTAATGTATGTCATGGTGACTATCATTAATAATCTTGTGTTGTATATGTGAAAATTGTTATGAGAGTAGGTCTTAAAAGTTCTCATCACAAGAAAAATTGTTGCAAATATATGTGGGGATGGATGTTAACTAGACCTATCATGGTTATTATTTCACGATATATATGAATATTTAACCATTTTGTCATACACATGAAACTAATGTAATATTATATACTGTCTCAAGTTTTAAAAAAGCAGATAAAATGTGAACATGATTTCTTAGATACAGATAAGTAAAATGTCTCTTCACTAAATTTATTGTAAGGTCTTTCACATAATGGAAGCCTTTATATAAAAGAAGAAAGGGGGTGGGGGAGGAGCAAGATGGCGGAAGAGTAAGAGACCTAAATTACATCTGGTCCCAGGAATTCAGCTAGATAGGGATCAAACCATTCTGAACACCTATGAACTCAACAGATCAAAGAAAAGAATAGAAGCAACTCTTTGAACAGAAAAGCGACCACTTTCCAGAAGGTAGTACGTGCGGAGAAGTGAATCCGAGGTGATATTTGGGAAGATAGATGGCGGGGGAGGGGGCCTCCGTCAGCCTCTACTGGCAAGTGATAGAGCAGCGGAGCACAAAATCAGAACTTTTAGAAGTCTGCTCCGCTGAGGGGCGTCGCTCCAGTGGTTAAGTGGGAGGTGGAACCTTTGCAGGACAGTGTGGTCTCAGGACCCTCGGGGTCACAGAAAGACCAGGGGTGTCTGAGTGTGGCAGAGCTCACAGGTATTGGAGCAGGGAAACCTGCTGCAAAGATGGAGCCGAGGAGTGGGCTCTCAGCTTGGGGTTGCCATAAACCGTGATCTGTGGCACAGTCGGGCTACTGCTCCTCAGGCAGACACCAACAAGTGGCAGATCCAGGGAGACTCCCCTTTCTCCCCTGGGAGGAGCAGCATGGGAGTGCACCACAGGAATCTACTGGGTTTGGAGACTCCACACAGGGTTGTGTGCCAGAGATAGAAAAGCTCAGTCACAGGCATGGAGTGTGGCTAGAGACGGGGAGACAGGAGTGATTGACAGTTTTTCTCTGGGGCTCACTGAGGAATGGGGCCCCAAATTCTCGGCTCCTCCCAGGCAGAGATTGGGAGGCTGCCATTTTCACTCTCCTCCTCCAAAGCTGTACAGAAAGCTTGCAGGGAATAAAAGCTCCTGAGAGCAAACCCGAGCAGATTACTTAGCCTGGACCCAGCAAAGGCAGGGCAATTCCACCTCAAGCAAAGACATTTGAGAACCACTGCGACAGGCCCCTCACCCAGAAGATCAGCAAGAACAGCCAGCCAAGACAAAGTTTACCGATCAATAAGAACGGCAGAACGCCAGCACTAGGGGAATACAGCACATAGAATTCATGGCTTTTTTAACCCTGATTCTTTAGTCTTTCAAAGTTAAATTTTTAATTTTCTTTTTTTCTTTTTCTATTTTTTTTGAATTTTTCTTTTTCCCTTTTTCAACAAATATCTTATCATTTCCTTTTTTAAAAATCTTTTTTTAGTTTTCGTTTTTAGAGTCATATTCTATCCCTTCATAGTAGTTAACCTTATTTTTGGTATATATGTGTAAGTTGTTCTCTCTTTAAAATTTTGGGATACAGTTTCTTCTAACAGACCAAAATATACCCTAAATCTCTAGTGTATGCCTTTGTTCTATTCTCCTGCTTGATCACATTCTGTCTCTTTTTTTTTAATTCCTCTTCTTTCTTTTCAACCAACTTCTTATCTTATCAATTGCTTTTATAAAATCTTTTATAATTTTCATCTTTATAGTCATATTCCATCCCTTCATCGACTTTAAACCTTATTTTTGTACATATATAAGTTTTTCTTTCTTTAAAATTTTGGGAAGCAGTTTCTTCTAACAGACCAAAATACGCCCAAAATCTAGTGTGTGGCACTGATCTATGCGCCAGCCTGATCATATTTGATTACATTCTTTTTTCTTCTTCTTCTTTTTCTGTCAACCTCTGAGAGTCGGAGACCTGGGGCGGTGAAGGAACTGAGAAGAAGAGACGACAATATAGCGAGGCACAGGGGACCCTGAGGAAACAGCCTGAGGTCCTGAGGTTTATTTTCCATAATCTTATATACCTTTTACAATGATATAGATCTATAATGATTTACAGCAGGGGCGTAGTAAGGCACATTCGTCCACGTACCCAGGATTAGTCAAGCACGTAAGAATCTTTAAAACAGAATAAAGGAACAAAGAGGGGAGTGCTCAGTGTGCTATTTACAGGATAAGGGAACAAAGAAAACAGTGCACAGTGTGCTGTTTACAGCCGACTTCCTATCTACTAAACATCTTCTGCTGCGTACTTAGGAACTGACCACACACGTCCCAAGGGCATTTCACTCTGATCTTATCAGGTTATTTTTAACCATGCAATCTCGAGTTTTCTCAGAGATCTCAGAGTCTGAGCAAACATGCACCAGTGGTCGTTGTGGCGTTCTGTTTCCCACATTTTTCTTTTTTTCTTTTCTCTTTTTTCGTTCTTTCTCTTTCTTTTCCCCTGGTTTCAGGGCTCTACTGATTTCTTTAGTGTATATTTATCTTGGGTCGTTCTTACCCTGTTAGCATTTTGTTCACACATTCATCTATTCTTCTCTGGACAAAATGAGAAGACGGAAAAAATCACCTCAAAAAAAGAACAAGTGGCAGTAACAACTGCCAGGGGCCTAATCAATATGGACATTAGTACGATGTCAGAACTGGAGTTCAGAATGACGATTTTAAAGATACTAGCTGGGCTTGAAAAAAGCATGGAAGATACTAGAGAAACACTTTCTGGAGAAATAAAAGAACTAAAATCTAACCAAGTCGAAATCAAAAAGGCTACTAATGAGGTGCAATAAAAAATGGAGGCTCTAACTGCTAGGATAAATGAAGCAGAAGAGAGAATTAGTCATATAGAAGACCAAATGATGGAAAATAAAGAATCTGAGAAAAAGAGAGATAAACAACTACTGGATCATGAGGGCAGAATTCGAGAGATAAATGATACCATAAGATGTAACAATATTAGAATAATTGGGATCCCAGAAGAAGAAGAAAGAGAGGGGCAGAAGGTATATTGGAGCAAATTATAGCAGAGAACTTCCTTAATCTGGGGAAGGAAACAGGCATCAAAATCCAGGAGGCACAGAGAACACCCCTCAAAATCAATAAAAATAGGTCAACACCCCAACATCTAATAGTAAAACTTACAAGTCTCAGAGACAAAGAGAAAATCCTGAAAGCAGCCCGGGACAAGAGATCTGTAACCTACAATGGTTAAAAACATTAGATTGGCAACAGACCTATCCACAGACAGCTGGCAGGCCAAAAAGAACTGGCATGATATATTCAGAGCACTAAACAAGAAAAATATGCAGCCAAGAATAGTATATCCAGCTAGGCTGTCACTGAAAATAGGAGAGATAAAAAGCTTCCAGGAAAAACAAAAACTAAAGGAATTTGCAAACATGAAACCAGCCCTACAAGAAATATTGAAAGGGTCTTCTAAGAAAAGAGAGAACCTAAAAGTAACATAGAGCAGAAAGGAACACAGACAATATACAGTAACAGTCACCGTACAGGCAATACAATGGCACTAAATTCATACCTTTCAATAATTACCCTGAATGTAAATGGGCTAAATGCCCCAATGAAAAGACACAGAGTATCAGATTGGATAAAAAAAACAAGATCTTTTCATATGCTGTCTGCAAGACACTCATTTAGATCCAAAGACACCTCAAGATTGAAAGTGAAGGGGTGGAAAACTATTTGCCATGCTAATGGACACCAAAAGAAAGCTGGGGTGGCAATCCTTATATCAGAAAAATTAGAATTTAAACCAAGGACTCTAAACAGAGATGAGGAAAGACACTATATAATAGTTAAAGGGTCTATTCAACAAGAAGATCTAACAATTTTAAATATCTATTCCCCTAACATGGGAACAGCCAATTATATAAGCCAAATAATAACAAAAGCAAAGAAACACATCAACAACAATACAATAATAGTAGGGGATTTTAACACTTCCCTCACTGAAATGGACAGATCATCTAAGCAAAAGATCAACAAGGAAATAAAGACTTTAAATGACACACTAGACCAAATGGACTTCACAGGTCTATTCAGAACATTCCAACCCAAAGCAACAGAATACACATTCTTCTCTAGGGCCCATGGAACATTCTCCAAAATAGATCACATTCTAGGTCACAAATCAGGTCTCAACTGGTACCGAAAGATTGGGAAAATTCCCTGCATATTTTCAGACCACAGTGCTTTGAAACTAGAACTTAATTACAAGAGGAAAATCGGAAAGACTCAAACACATGGAGGCTAAAGAGCATCCTACTAAAGAATGAATGGGTCAACCAGGAAATTAAAAAAGAATTTTAAGAATTCACAGAAACAAATGAAAATGAAAACACAACTGTTCAAAATCTTTGGGATGCAGCAAAGGCAGTCATAAGAGGAAAGTATATAGCAATATAAGCCTTTCTCAAGAAACAAGAAAGGTCTCAAATACACACCCTAACCCTACGCCTAAAGGAGCTGGAGAAAGAACAGCAAATAAAGCCTAAGCCCAGCAGGAGAAGAGAAATAATAAAGATTAGAGCAGAAATCAATGAAATAGAATCCAAAAGAACAGTAGAACAGATCAACGAAACTAGGAGCTGGTTCATTGAAAGAATTAATAAGATTGATAAACCCCTGACCAGACTTATCAAAAAGAAAAGAGAAATGACCCAAATAAATAAAATCATGAATGAAAGAGGAGAGATCACAAACAACTCCAAAGAAATACAAACAATTATAAGAACATATTATGAGCAACTATATGCCAGCAAATTAGATAATCAGGAAGAAATGGATGCATTCCTAGAGATATATCAACTACCAAAATTGAACCAGGAAGAAATAGAAAACCTGAACAGACCTATAACCACTAAGGAAATTGAAGCAGTCATCAAAAATCTCGCAAAAACAAAAGCCCAGGGCCAGATGGCTTCCCAGGGGAATTCTACCAAACATTTAAGGAAGAATTAATACCTATTCTTCTGAAACTGTTCCAAGAAATAGAAATGGAAGGAAAATTTCCAAACTCGTTTTATGAGGCCACCATTATCTTGGTCCCAAAACCAGACAAAGACCCCATCAAAAAGGAGAATTACAGACCAATATCCTTGATGAACATGGATGCAAAAATTCTCACCAAAATACTCAACAATAGGATCCAGCAGTACATTAAAAGGATTATTCACCACGACCAAGTGGGATTTATTCCTGGGCTGCGAGGTTGGTTCAACATCCACAAATCAATCAATGTGATACAATACATTAATAAAAGAAAGAGCAAGAACCATATGATCCTCTCAATAGATTCAGAAAAAGCATTTGACAAACTACAGAATTCTTTCTTGATCAAAACTCTTCAGAGTATAGGAATAGAGGGTACATACCTCAATATCATGAAAGCCATCTATGAAAAACCCATAGCAAATATCATTCTCAAAGGGGAAAAACTGAGAGCTTTCCCCCTAAGGTCAGAAACACAGCAGGGATGTCCACTATCACCACCGTTATTCAACATAGTATTAGAAGTACTAGCCATAGCAATCAGAAAACAGAAAGAAATAAAAGGCATCCGAATCAGCAAAGAAGAAGTTAAACTCTCACTCTTTGCAGATACTTTATGTGGAAAACCCAAAAGACTCCACCCCAAAACTGCTAGAACTCATACAGGAATTCAGTAAAGTGGTAGGATATAAAATCAATGCACAGAAATCAGTGGCATTCCTATACACCAACAAGACAGAAGAAAGAGAAATTAAGGAGCTGATCCCATTTGCAATTGCACCCAAAACCTTAAGATACCTAGGAATAAATCTAACCAAAGAGGCAAAGAATCTGTACTCAGAGAACTATAAAATACTCATGAAAGAAATTGAGGAGGACACAAAGAAATGGAAAAACGTTCCATGTTCATGGATTGGAAGAACGAATATTGTGAAGATGTCAATGCTACCTAGAGCAATCTATACATTTAATGTAATTCCTATCAAAATGCCATCCACTTTTTTCAAAGAAATGGAAAAAATAATCTTAAAATTTGTATGGAAACAGAAAGGAGACTGAATAGCCAGAGGAATGTTGAAAAAGAAAAGCAAAAATGGTGGCATCACAATTCCAGTCTTCAAATTCTATTACAAAGCTGTAATCATCAAGACAGTATGGTACTGGCACAAAAACAGACACATAGATCAATGGAACAGAATAGAGAGGCCAGAAATGGACCCTCAACTCTATGGCCAACTAATCTTTGACAAAGCAGGAAAGAATGTCCAATGGAAAAAAGACAATCTCTTCAACAAATGGTGTTGGGAAAATTGGACAGCCACATGCAGAAGAATGAAACTGAACCATTTCCTTACACCACACACAGAAATAGACTCAAAATGGATGAAAGACCTAAATGTGAGACAGGAGTCTATCAAAATCCTAAAGGAGAATATGGGCATCAACCTCTTCGACCTCAGCCACAGCAACTTCTTCCTAAAAACATTGCCAAAGGCAAGGGAAGCAAGGGCAAAAATGAACTATTGGGACCTCAACCAGATAAAAAGTTTTTGCACAGCAAAGCAAAGAGTCAACAAAACCAAAAGACAACCGACAGAATGGTAGAAGACATTTGCAAATGACATAGCAGATAAAGGGCTAGTATCCAAAATCTATAAAGAACTTACCAAACTCAACACCCAAAGAACAAATGATCCAATCAAGAAATAGGCTGAAGACATGAACAGACAGTTTTCCAAAGAAGACATCCAAATGGCCAACAGACACATGAAAAAGTGTTCAACATCGCTTGGCATCAGGGAAATCCAAAGCAAAACCTCAATGAGATACCACCTCACACTAGTCAAAATGGCTAAAATTAACAAAGTAGGAAACAACAGATGTTGGCGAGGATGCGAAGAAAAGGGAACCCTTCTACAATGTTGGTGGTAATGCAAGCTGGTGCAGCCACCCTGGAAAACAGTATGGAGGTTCCTCAAAAAGTTGAAAATAGAGCTACCATATGATCCAGCAATTGCCCTACTGGGTATTTACCCCAAAGATACAAATGTAAGGATCTGAAGGGGTACGTGCACCCCGATGTTTATAGCAGCAATGTCCACAATAGCAAAACTATGGAAAGAGCCAAGATGTCCATCGACAGATGAACAGATAAATAAGAAGTGGTATATATATATATATACAATGGAATATTATGCAGCCATCAAAAGGAATGAAATCTTGCCATTTGCGACGATGTGGATGAAACTGGAGGGTATTATGCTGAGTGAAATAAGTCAATCAGAGAAAGACATGTGTCATATGATCTCACTGATATGAGGAATTCTTAATCTCAGGAAACAAACAGGGTTGCTGGAGTGGTGGGGTTTGGGAGGGATAGGGTGGCTGGGTGATAGACATTGGGTAGGGTATGTGCTATGGTGAGCACTGTGAATTGTGTAAGACTGTCGAATCACAGACCTGTACCTCTGAAACAAATAATACATTATATGTTAAAAAAAAAAAAACAAGATGATAGTAGGATGGGAAAAATGAAGGGGGAAAATCAGAGTGGGAGAGGAACCATGAGAGACTATGGACTCTGAGAAAAAAACTGAGGGTTCTAGAGGGGAAGGGTGGGGGGATGGGTTAGCCTGGTGATGGGTATTAAAGAGGGCACATACTGAATGGAGCACTGGGTGTTAAACGCAAACAATGAATCATGGAACACTTCATCAATAACTAATGACGTGGGTGCCTGGGTGGCTCAGTTGGTTAAGCGACTGCCTTCAGCTCAGGTCGTTTTCCTGGAGTCCCAGGATCAAGTTCCACATTGGGCTCCCCGCTCAGTGGGGAATCTGCTTCTCCCTCTGACCCTCTCCCCTCTCATGCTCTCTCTAACTCGCAAATAAATAAATAAAATCTTTAAAAAAAAAAAACTAATGATGTATGGTGATAAACATAACATAATAAAATTTTTAAAAAGATCCAATTTTTTGTATTCAAAACCTAAGTGTAAATATGCCTAATACAATGATTGGCACATAGTAGGCACTCAGTAAATTTTGACTGGCTAAGGTCCAAATCAAAAACAAAAGGCTAGATACATGGATATCAAATGTTAATGATGCATATCTATAGGTGGAGGGTGTTAGGTGAGTTTTACCTTCTTCTCTGTTTATTTCTGTATAGTATGAAAGAAATTTTCAATAAATGGGTGTTATTTTCCTAATCAAAAAAAAAAGATGAAAAGTGTTATATTTCAAAATCTGGGCCTAGCCTCTGAAAGTAGTATTATCAACAGGCTGATTTTATCCTTAATATTTTTTAACATAAAACTATTCTAGTACTTTGTTGTGTCAACTGCCTTTATTTAATACTAAATTGGATTACTAACTTGAATTTAAAATAAAGTGACCAGTTGGTGATGGGTATTAAAGAGGGCACGTTCTGCATGGAGCACTGGGTGTTATATGCAAACAATGAATCATGGAACACTACATCAAAAACTAATGATGTAATGTATGGTGATGAACATAATAATAAATGAATAAATAAATAAATAAATAAATAAATAAATAAATAAAATAAAGTGGCCAGTCGCATTAAGAAAACAGATTCACCAAGTTTCTGGTATTTTCTAGTGTCTTTTGGTATCTTCACTCATCACCAGAGTGGTAGGTTAGATCTTGAGCCACTGGAATGCAAAGTTGCATCCTTGATCTTTACTTAAATTGCCTATCTCAGGGGCACCTGGGTGGCTCAGTCAGTTAAGCAACACACTCTTGATTTCGATTCAGGTCATGATATCAGGGTCGTGAGATCAAGCCCCACATTGGTCTCCATGCTAGGTGTGGAGCCTGCTTAAGATTCTCTCCCTCTCCCTCTGCCCTTCCCCCACCCCTACCCTGTTCACACATGCACTCTCTTTCTAAAAAAACAAATATTAAATTAAAAAAATAAATTATCTATCTTAAATGATGATCGAAGAACCAGGTGGAGACCAAGGGACTAAGATATAACCTAAATTATTCACAGGCTCGCTCATGTTTTGGGATTGGCAGAGTATGTGAAACAATGATCTTAAGTTATTTGGGGAAATATGGAGCATGCCAATCATATTTTTCTGTTGCTATCATTACCCTTCTGCTTATGTGTAACACTGATTGAGACACTTGAGGAAGATGTGACAGTAATATCTGTTAAGCAACTAAGCAGTCTTTTGGGGAGTAACACAGATTTTTGAGATACCATGTACAATTCTACTTTCCCCTGCTGTTCTTTTTCAAATTTAGGATCTTTATTTTGTAAAAGTTCCAAGTTTTTAAAATTAGAAATTGAAAACTCATTCAGCCTGCCTCGAGAGGGGATGGAATACCTGATGTATGTTATTGCAAGGTCCTTACAATTTGATAGAACATGAAGGCCATGCAAATAAAAATTGAAAAATGGCTGTGGTAAGCACATTAAAATAAAGTTATTTTTGATTGCATGCTTGGTATACAAGCAATATATGATATGATTATTATGTATGTTCATAGAAAAAGACAATCATATTGAAACCAATATAAACAGCATTCAAGGTGCTATAAAAATTTTTGAAAGTCACACCAGTCAGCTGGACAGACAGGGCTCTCTCTTCCTAGCTCATGAACTAGCAGACATATTTTTGAAAGTATAATGTTTACCCAATTGGCTTTTATTTTGAAATAAATGTTACTTCAGGGGCTCCTGGGTGGCTCAGTCATTAAGCATCTGCCTTCGGCTCAGGTCATGATCCCAGGGTCCTGGGATGGAGCCCCATGTTGGGCTCCCTGTTCAGCAGGGGGCCTGCTTCTCCCTCTTCCACTCCCCTTGCCTGTGTTCCCTTTCTCACTGTCTCTTTCTCTGTCAAATAAATAAAATCTTAAAATAAAAAGAAAGAAATGTTACTTCAAATACTGTATAGACAAAAAGAACAAACTCTGGCCAAAAAGAGTAAACAAGTACAAATAGAAAAAATGAAGAGGATACTTTGAAATTATTCATATCTGGATATCCATAAGAGTGACTGGTATTTATGGAAACCCATTTTAGTCCATAGTGTTTATCCAACCATTTCAAAAATTGTATGTGTGTGTGCATATATATGAATTCATATATTATATAACTATATATTTATTTGTATATATTTACATATATATAAAATTATGTTATATGTTATATGCTATACAATTGTTATTATATACTTATGTTAATATATTGTGTATATATTAATATGATATATAATAATATATAATTATATAATATTTATATGTAATTTATATGCATTATATATCCACTTTTTAATCTGTATTTTCACTCTTTAAGTGTGGAAAATACACATTTTCCAGATAAATAGTCAGCAATATGCATTCTCCAAACCACAGAGAAAATGGGACACGTGGCAGATTAATTGTAAAATATCAACAAATTATACCATATGTAAAGTTGTAAAATTTGACATTATTTGTCTGGCTATTTAAATCTGTACATTATAGAGTCCAAAGAAAATTCCTAATCATAGGTTTAACTTGATTGACTCTTTTATAACATTGCTGCAATTAGAGTCACATTTGTGCAACAATTTTAGCAAGGAAGAATTTTTTTTTATTCTCTCTCAATATTAGTTAAGGTAAAATTTATCTAACAAGTTAATTTATTTTTGGTTCCTATAGTCTCTTTTTGACATTTGGAGCTTGCCTATTGATAGTAAATGAAAAGTAAAAGATGTCAGCATCATTGACTATCTGGTTTCACAGATATATTTTCTTGGAATTAAACTTTTTCTTCATTGATATGCAGAGATAAAATGAAGATAAATAGTAGTCATTTATGATAGTTATATTTGAAAGATTATTTTCATTTCTGTTATTGGTCATTATTGTGTTTAACAGTAGGACCATGAAATGAAATGAGACATCAGAAGTTTTCAAAATGTTAATATATACTAATTGGCAAGATTGTCAATTTCCTGGATTTTCTAATGACAGAAACAAGAAGTTACAGAATATATATAAAGGGAAGCTCAGAACTGCGCTATCCAACTTCATGACCACTTGCTCCTCATCCTTTTCAAAGGTAAGTATTTTGTAATCAGTTGTTTTGATGAAACTTAGTTTTCCACCAGAATCAAAATATACCAAAGTTAATCTGAATGCAATATTTCTTAGAGGTTGTAGAGAAATGGAACTGTCACATGGCTGACTGAAAGTATTTTGCTTGAAAATTATATAATGGCTGGTGAAGATGACATGTAAGGGAAAGCCAAAGTTGTAACCTGACCACTTCCAGGAGTATTTTCCATCTTTGACAATCCTCTTACCGCATCTCATGCTATGTTCTTCAAGTTCTGTTTCATTGATGTTTTGAGGCCCAATTTCCCTATATTATTGTGCTCTAAGCAAGGTAAACCATTGTTGTTTATAAACAGATAAGCATTTTGAAGGTATCAGAGTATCTTGTTCAATAACTCTTGTGGAGGCCAGGTCAGAGATGATATGCCGAAATCTTAAGTTTTTAAACACTGGTTGGAAAGGTATGCCTTGTTTGGATTCAAGAAAGGAAATGTTACCAACATATTCCTTGTGCCTAGAAAACCAGTTGTTTGCATTAGCTAAAAGCTGTTTCATTGAGCCTTTCCAAGCTGGATTAAGGCGAAGGAATATCCACTCTTGAAGTGTGGTATATACTCCATTTCTTTCTGCATTACTAATAAATTAGAAGAAGAAATGAGAAGATTCATGAGATCTATACTGAGTTCTTTGTAAAGTTCAACACTTGGATGTGTCATCAAATTGTGGAGAAGCCATTCAAAGCACCCTGTCTTGACAGAATCTAACCCATAGGTCTCTGCTGCTGCATAATAGCCACATACAGTTTTTGCATTAATTGTTCTCTTCATGGTCTCATCACACTGCTGAATTAATTCTTCTACTTGAAACAGGCATGCTGTTGCCAAAACTCGTGGAATTTGAAGGGGACACATTAAGATGTATTTATCCCTATACAATGAGCCTAGTACAAAATGCAGGGAATCTACATCTATATTCTGGTCATTAATCTCCAGGTCAATAATATCTTTATGCGATTCTTCCCAAGAATCTCTAAACATAGTAGCAAAGTAGCTTGACTGACATAAAAACATTTTGTGTAAACATCATACTTTCCCAAGGGCACGAACTTTAACATCACTTGTTTCCCCATGCAAAAATAAAGTTTGGTAAGCATACTCAGATGCAATCTTAACTTTTTTACCCTGGCTTGTGCTGACTACATGCTGTAGATCCTCCTCCAGTCTAAAGACCTTTGGCTGATCTCAGATTCCGGGCTCAAGCTGGGCCCATGGCTCTGCTTGCGTTTATGGCTGCCAGATATATAACTGGGGCCCGCCTTAACTTCTGGCGACTTCGAATTAACTGTGCCTGATTCCCTGCATTGCAGTATCTGACTGCTCAGGGGCCCCATAGATGAAAGATCTCAGAGCCCCTAAATGAGACTGTTGCAAAGACTTCACTGCCATGGCATTGCTGTGGCTTGCCACCTCTGCCTAGA
Source organism: Callorhinus ursinus (assembly GCF_003265705.2). Classification (NCBI taxonomy): domain Eukaryota; kingdom Metazoa; phylum Chordata; class Mammalia; order Carnivora; family Otariidae; genus Callorhinus; species Callorhinus ursinus. The sequence continues at coordinate 390,415 of NW_027397192.1, read as the reverse complement.
CCCTAGTCAAACACAGTCCCAAACGTCACAGAGGAGGCCCTGCATTCTTTATTGTCCCCCTCACCCCTCCCTCCCTGTGGTCCAGCCCCGTTTCCAGTCTTCCATTGAGTTTGGCCCCTTGCTAAGGCCCAACCCTCTAGGCTTTTTCTTGAGAATGTTATTCTATAAGAGAAATGACATAGTCAAAGGTTTTTTGATCAGAGTGTTAAAGATTGTACACATTCAAGCTCCCACTGCTAGTGTATGAGAACATTTTTTCTCAACTGTCAGTATTGAATATAATCATTTCCCTACAATTTTTAGCAATTCAAAAAGATGAACAGTGGTATCTCGTCATTTGCCTTTGATTATTAGGGAAGGCAAACTCACGTACATTTGTGTATGTGTGTGTATGCATTTTTATACACACATATATATACACTATATACACTATATATGTGTGTATATGTATATATACACATAGACAATTTTGAAAATGTATATATATGCATATATATACACATATATACACTATATACACTATATATGTGTGTATATATATATATAGACAATTTTGAGATCTCTGTCCTTCATATATACCTAAAGAGGGAGAGAGATTTCAAAATTGTCTATGTATGTATATATATATATATACACACTCATAGTATATAGAGTGTATATATATGTGTGTATATATTATTTCTGTATATGTTTATATTATTTTCTCTTTATTAATTGCTAAAATCTCCTTATAATGTAAGACTAGTCATTGTTTGTTATATATACATTTTTATCTATCTATCTATCTATCTATCTATCTATATCTTTCTCTTACTAGCTTTTATTTACCATTTAAAATGTCTATGGGACTCATTATTATAAGGATGTTTTCATTCTTATTTTTAAGTTTTATTTATTTATTTATTTATTTGAGAGAGAGTGTGTGAGGGGAAGGGCAGAGGGAGAAAATCTCAAGCAGACTCCCTGCTGAACATGGAGCCCATGGTGGATCTTGATCCCAGGACCCATGAGATCATGACCTGAGTGAAACCAAGAGTCAGATGATTAACCAACTGAGCCACCCAGACACCCCAGGATGTTTTAATACTTAAGAAGCCAAATTAAATTTTCCAAGTATGAGTTTTTGTATTTCTGTTTAGAAAAATTGTCCTTATCTGAAATTAGACAAAGATTCTTTTATATATCTTTGCTGAACTTTCATGGTATTATTTAATTTTTTAATATCTAAATATTAAAATTTTAATACATTTGGAAAATTTCATTATTTGAAGTGACAGAAGCATTATACAAAGGAGTACATATATTATAAGGCAACTTTTTACAAACAAAAAATACATCTATATTGGATATGCATGCATACAGAAAATACTGAAACTACTAGACAAGATTCTACCATAGTTTGTTGTTGGATAATTGTATTATGGGTAGTATCAGAACTAAGCAAGGAGGCAGGTACAATAGGGTCTATATAATGAGTGGTTGCATGGCATTCTTATCTTTCTTAGCTGCAGTTTCTGTGGGTCTTGTGTTTCTTCAGGGCAAGTTTCTTTCATTTATCACAAAGCAGGACAATCTCTCTCACTTCCAAATAGTAGTAGTAATATGCATGGACAAAAACAATGAAATCCAAGATTATTTTTACAGAATGATTTTTGTCTACTTGATTGACTATCAAAATTGCAGCAACTGAGAACACTGTCTTCTAGGTGCTTATTAAATATTTGTGGAATTGGTGAAAATATATTTTGCCCAAACTATTGAATGAATTTGATTGGTTTAGATATCTTTTCCATTCACAAACCTAAGACAATTTTATACCTTTCTTATAGAAATAATAGTCCTTGGATGCCTGGGTAGCTCAGTCGTTAAGTGTCTGCCTTTGGCTCAGGTCATGGTCCCAGAGTCCTGGGATCGAGTCCCACATCAGGCTCTCTGTTCGGCGGGAAGCCTGCTTCTCCCTCTCCCACTCCCTCTGCTTGTGTTCCCTCTCTCGCTGTATCTCTCTCTGTCAAATAAATAAAATCTTTTAAAAAATAAATAATAGTTCTTGATTTACAAAACTATTAAAGCTCTTTTAGTTATAGAGCATCCTCAAAATTGTTTTTAAGAGGGTCCATTTCATCTGGGATATATTGCTTTTCTCACACTTGCATGCCAATTGCTTCTGTAAACTTATTAACTCTATATCTATATAGGAGTCCTCAGAGGCCAATTACTTAACTTTGTCTACAATTTTGCATTATTCACTCTCATGGTTGCTCCTGGCCATCACTGTCTTCTGTCCCTCTGATTTTGGCTGCACCTATGTAGCCTTCCTTAGACTTAGGCCTGACTTTCTGATTCCTGAGGGTAGCTGAACAGGATAGTCTATGAGAAGAGTAAAGAATCCACTACAATCAATCTTATAAGGGCAATGTTTCTCAGTGTCAGTATTGCCGTTAGTTCATAGCAGAACCACAGGTTACTGCCTTATTACTCTGCTGGGGAGTCATCCATTTCTGTAATGAATCTGGTCTCAGGGCTTTCTCATTCAGTCTGTACCCATAAAGGCTTAAATTTTGACAGTGTTTACTACATGCTAAAGAGAAGTTAGGAGAAAGAAGAAATATGTGAAAACTGGGGTAGTGACAGAAAACTTGAAAGGAGGTAAAACTTCAGTATATGCTTGAAAAGAGGGTCTGATTTTTATACGAATTAGAGAGAAGGAGAGGGATATAATCAACTGAGCCACCCAGGTGCCCTAAAAACTCAGGCTTTCTTGTGACGTCCATTTGCATGATAAATGTTTTTCCATCCCCTCACTTTAAATGTGCAGTTGTCTTTAGATCTAAGATGTATCTCTTATAGGCAGCATATAGATGGGTCTTTTTTTTTTTTAATTTTTTATCTGTTCTGACACCATATGTCTTTTGATTGGAACATTTAGTCTATTTACAGAGTAATTACTGATACGAATTTATTGCCATTTTATTACTTGTTTTGTCATTGTTTCTGGAGATATTCTCTATTCCTTTCTAGTCTTTCTCACTTTTGATCTTTGCTTTCCACTCACAGATTCCCCTTTAATATTTCTTGCAGGAATGCTTTAGTGGTCATAAACTTCTTTAGTTTTTGTTTGTCTGGGAAACTGTTTATCTCTCCTTCCATTTTGAATGAAAGCCTTTCTGGATAGAGTATTCTTGATGCATATTTTTCCCATTCAACAGGTTGAATATAACATCCCACTCCTTTCTGATGTGGTAAGTTTCTGTGGAGAGACCTGATGCTATTCATCTGGGTCTTCCCCAAGGTAAGTTAAGCTCTTCCTTTATGTTACCACTTTTAAGACATTTTCTGGGGCTCCTGGATGGCTCAGTCAGTTAAGCGCCTGACTCTTGATTTTGGCTCAGGTCATAATCTCAGGGTCATGAGATAAAACCTTGTATTAGGCTTTTCACAGGGTGAGGAGCTTGCTTAAGATTTTTTCTCTACCTCTACTTTTGCCCCACCCCCTGCTCATGCTCTCACTCTCTCTCAAAATAAAAAAATGAAAAAAAAAATCCAGAGTAGCAATATTTATAACAGACAAACTAGATTTTAGACCAAAGATTGTAACAAGAGATAAAGAAAGGCACTGTATCATAATGAAAGGAATGATACAACAATATGATCTAACAATCATAAATATTTATGACCCAAACATTTCAGAGCACCAAAATATATAAAATAATTAATAACAAACATAAGGCATACAATAATACTAGGGAATTTTAACACCTCACTTACATTAATGGGTAGATCATCTAAACAGAAAATCAAGAGAGAAACAATCTCTTTGAATAAGTCACTGGGTGGACTTAACAGATATATTCAGAACATTTCATCCTAAAGCAGCAGAATCTATGTTGTTTTCAAGTGCACATGGGACATTCTCCAGAAAAGAGCACATAATAGGTCACAAATAAGGACTCAACAAATACAAAAATGTTGAGACAATACCATGCATATTTTCAGACAACAACACAATGAAACATGAAGTCAACCACAAGAAAAATTTTGAAAGACCACAAATACATGGGGGTTAAACATCATGGTACTAAAAAATGAATGGGTCCACCAGGAAATCAAAGAAGAAAATTAAAAAAACAAACAAACATGGAAGTGAGGAAGGGGCAAGACAGCGGCAGAGTGGATGACCTCGTTTTATCTGGTCCCTCAAATTTAGCTGGGTATCTATCAACCCATTCTGAACACACACAAATTCAACCTGAGATGTTAGAAAATTTATCTGGATCTCTGCAAGCAGAAAAAGGACTACTTTTTCCAAGGTAGGAGGTGCAGAAACTTGAATCTTTGGGGGAAATATCAAAAGATAAACAGGGAGAAGGAAGCTTCCATAAGCTGGCCACAAGAAAGTGATATAACACCAGAGCACAAAACTGGGACCCTTAGAAATCTGCTCCAGTGAGAGACATCCCTTTCTGAAAAGGGCACAAGGGATGAATAGGTCAGAATTCTACATGGATCATTATGGTCTCAGGATCCCAGGAGACTCAGAAAGAACAGGGGAGCCTGAATGGATAGAGTGCCCAAGTAGTAGAGTAGGGAGACTGGTTATGGTCAGTGAGCCCAGAAGGGATTCCCAGCTCTGGTCACCATAAACTACAAGCCAGACCAGTAGGGAGACTGCTTTCTCCTTGAGTAACCTGAAAAGGACTAGAATGTGTGGGCTGTTTACAATCCAAGAGGAGATATGAAATGGCTGCACCCATGACTGGGCACCAGCTCTCAGGGTGGCAGTGACCCGAGGAAGGACACTAGGGCAGCACCCAACCATGAGCTGAGAACAGCAGAACCAGGTGAGTGAGCGATCCCACAACCACTCGAGGTCACAAAGACACAAAGCATAGAGATGCTCATGGGTCACCAGAACTCCACCTGGGAGAGTGGCACCAGGTGCAAACCATGGGATTTGGCGGTTTGGCACACACAAAGGTGGCGCCCATGACTGGGCAACAGCCCTCAAGGTTGTGTGGTCCCCGAAAGGACACTGAGGTGGCACCCAGCCATGATCTGGGAGCTGCAGAAGAGGGTGCACCTGCGAGCCCACAGCTGCTCACAATTGCAAAGGCACAAAGCACTGAGACGCTCCCAGGTCCCCAGAACTCCCCTGGGAGAGTTGCAGCGGGTGTGAATAGCACAAGTCTGTGGAGTTTAGTACACAAAGAAGTGGAGACAGTTTGACCTGAAGGCTTTATTGAAGGAAGGGGATCGCGATCTTGCAGCTCTGGGCCAGAGATTCCTGCAGGGCCATATTTGCTCTGACCCTCTAAAGAGGTGTGGAAAGCTGCCAGGGAACAAAAGCCACACAGAGGATCAACTCATATAAAGCCCATCCCCCTGACAAGGGGTTGGGCAACTCCACACAGGCAAAGACACCTGAGAAGCAGCACAGCAGGCCCCTCCCCCAGAAAACAGACTGGAAGAACAGGTGAATGACAAGCTTATTTCCCACAGGACTGTAAAACTCCAGAGCCAGGGGAAAATAATATAGTGAGCTCCAGATTATCCTTCATGACTTGTTTAGGCTAAAATTTTAAAGTTCTTTTTGTTTCTTTTTTTTTTACCCTGTTCCCATTTCAAATAGATTATTTCCTAACTTATGTTTTTAAGTCGCTTCTTAACTTTTATTTATTCACATCTCCTTTTTATAAATTTATGACCCATACTAGTCCGTTTTTCACTCTATTCAATTATTTTATCTTGATATATATATCAAGTTATGACTCTTTGCAATTTTGAGATATAGTGTCTTCTAACACATAGACCAAAAATCAATCAGAAACAGGCAGATCACCCTGCTTTGCCCAACCTGATAGATTAGAGTTTCTCCCCCCACCTTTTTTTTTTTTCTTGTTTTGAATCATCTTGTCTTTGTTTGTATTTCTGTGGTAGCATCTGACCATTTCGGATTTTTCTAGGGTGCATTTTGCTTGGATTGTGGTGGATATTTTGGACTCTGTTCATTCCCTCACCTATCCTTCGCTGGGCAGAGTGACTAAGAGGAGGAACTCACAACATAGAAAAGAACAAGAGTCAATGTCCTCTGCCATAGAACTAATGGATATGGTTATAAGCAAAATGTCAGAGATAGAATTCAGGATAGCAATTATAAAGCTGATGGCAATGCTTCAAAAAAACATATGACAATACAGAATCTCTGAGGGCAGAAATGAGATCTAATCAGGCCAAGCTTACAAATGATAGGAAAGAGTTGCTCTCTAAATTGGATGCTTTAACAGCTAGGGTAAAGGGATCAGAAGACAGAATGAGCGATCTAGGGTGCCTAGGTGGCTCAGTTGGTTAAGCGACTGCCTTCGGCTCAGGTCATGATCCTGGAGTCCTGGGATCGAGTCCCGCATCGGGCTCCCTGCTCAGCAGGGAGTCTGCTTCTCCCTCTGACCCTCCTCCCTCTCATGCTCTCTCTCTCTCTATCTCATTCTCTCTCTCAAATAAATAAATAAAAATCTTAAAAATAAAAGAATGAGCGATCTAGAAGACAGGCTGATGGAAAGGAATAAAATTGAAGAAAAGAGAGAAAAACAACTCATAGCACATGAAGAGAGACACAGATAATTTAATGAAACATTGGAAAGAACCAATATCGAGATCATTGGGATCCAAGAAAGAGTGCAGCACATCATGACTGAGAACTTCCCAAATGTGGGAAAGGAAACAAGCATTCATGTCCAAGAGGACCCATCCCAAAATCAATTAAAAAAAAAAAACTACACACTGACAAATAACACTGAAGCTTGCAAATCTTAGAGTCAAATAAGCTACCCTGAGAGCAGCTAAGGGGAAGAAGTTTCTCACGTACAGAGGGAGGAACATCAGAATAACATCAGACTTATCCACAGAAAGCTGGCAGTCCAAACAGGGCTGACAAGATAAATTCAGGGAACTAATCAGAAGAACAGGCAGACAAGAATATTTTATCCAGGGGGTTCAGGAAAAGATAGTGGAGGAGTAGGGAACCCTATTCCAACCAGTCCCTGGAATTGTCCTGGATACTTCCTGGACCACTCTGAACACCCATGAAATCAACCTGAGATGTAAGAAGATAGACCTGGATTTCTACAAACAGAATATCACAGGCAGTTGGTTTTGAGGTATAAAGCAGGGAGCTGTGATTCCATGGGCACATATCAGAAGATAAACAGAAGGGGGCGGGAGCTACCATAACCACTGGCACAGGGAAGATGAAATAACATAGGATCCCAAAAGCCTCCCAGGCTGGGGACAAGGCACAGACTCGCAGAATGGTAGAGATGGGGAAAGGACCTTAGGGAAACCCCTGGACTGAAACCTGGAACAGTGGGGCCGCACATGCAAACTGCGGGTGGCTGGTGATTTTAGAAACACAAAGGGCAGAGACATGCACCAACTTGGAGGCAAGGACTGGGAGTGCTGCTGAGGGGTGCACAAACCAGGACACTGCAGTTTATAGCAGCACAGACAGAAATAGAGATAATGGGGCCTGGAGAGCTCACTGAAGAACAGACTGGAATCTCTCTACTCTGAGGCAGAGAGTTGGAAACGATTTCTTTTGCTCTGACTCTCAGAAGAGACACGGAAAGCCACCAGGGAAACCTACCAGAGAAAAAAAGCCCCCCAAAACCGGTTTTCCCTAAGCCCATCCCCTGCTACAGGGGCTAAGCAACTCTGCCCAAACAGGGTTCCCTGAGTAACAGCACAGCAGCCCCCTCCCCAGAAGACAAGCTGGGAGAAAAAGAGGCGGACAACCCTAAGGTCCCTATAAAACAGGTGCATCATGCTTGGGTTATGGTTAATAATATTGATTCTATACATTCCCTCAACTACCCCTCAACAAAATGACTAGGAGGAGGAACCCCCAAAAAAGGAAAGACCCAGAGACTGTGACTTCTGCCACAGATTTACAAATGGTTACAGGTATAACCAAGATGTAGCTTGGTTATAACTTGGTACAGATAGCTTGGTACAGATATAAACAAGAAATGGAATTCAGGGTAGCAATTGTGAAAATGGAGAAATCGATGAAAGGCAACATAGAGACTCTAAGGGCAGAAATGAAAGCTGAACTGGCAGAACTTAAAAATGCTATCAGTGAGATCCAATCTGATCTTGACAATCTAATAGCTAGCGTAAATGAGGCAGAAGAACAAATTAGTGATCTAGAAGACCAATTGACCGAAAAGAAGGACTAAGAGGAGGCCTGGAAAAAAGAACTCAAAAACCATGAAAATGGAATCAGAGAAATAAGAGACACCATGAAACGTTCCAGTGTCAGAATTATTGGGATCCCTGAGAGGGTGAAAAGAGAGAGACAGAGGACTAGAAGATATATTTGAGCAAATCATAGCTGAAAAATTCCCTAATCTGGGCAATGAAACAAACCTTCATGTCCTAGAGGAAGAGAGGACTCCTCCCAAAATCAAGGAAAACAGGCCAACATCCTGACATGTAATAGTAAAACTCACAAATCTTAGAACCAAGGAAACGATCTTAAGGGCAGTTAAGGGGAAGAGATTCCTTACGTACAGAGGGAGGAACATCAGAATAACATCAGACCTATCCACAGAGACCTGGCAAGCCAGAAAAAACTTCCAAGACATATTCAGGGTACTAAATGAGAAGAACATGCACCCAAGAATACTTTATCTGGCAAGGCTGTCATTTAGAATGGATGGAGTGATGCAGAACTTCCAAACCAGCAGAAACTGAACAAATATGTGACTACTAAGCTGGCCCTGCAAGAAATATTAAGGGGGGGTTCTATAAAAGGAGAAAGATCCCAAGAGTGATATACAACAGAAATTTACAGAGACCATCTATAGAAACAAGGTCTTCACAGGCAACATGATGACAATAAATTCATATCTTTCAATAATCACCCTCAATGTGAATGGCCTAAATGCTCCCATGAAACGGTACAGAGTTGCAGATTGGATAAAAAGGCAGGACCCATCCCTATGCTGTCTGCAAGAGACTCATTTTGAACCTAAAGATACATCCAGACTGAAAATGAAGAGATGGAGATCCATCTTCCATGCCAACGGACCTCAAAAGAAAGCTGAGGTGGCAAATCTTATATAAGACAAATTATGTTTTAAGCTAAAGACTGCAGTTAGAGACACAGAAGGACACTATATCATTCTTAAAGGGTCTATCCAACAAGAAAATCTAACAATTGTAGATATCTATGCCCCCAATATGGGAGCAGCCATCTACATAAGCCAACAGTTCACCAACATAAAGAGTCATATTGGTAACAATATGTTAATTGTAAGAGAACTCAATATTCCACTCTCAGCAATAGACAGATCATCTAAGCAGAAAATCAACAAAGAATCAAGAGCTTTGAATGACACACAGGACCTCATAGATAAATACAGAACATTCCACCTAAAATAACAGAATACTCATTCTTCTCAAGCGCACATGGAACTTTCTCCAGAATAGACCACATACTGGCTCACAAATCAGGTCTCAACAGAAACAAAAGTTTGTTATTATTCCCTGCATATTCTCAGACCATAATGCTTTGAAACTGGAATTCAATCACAAGAAAAAATTTGGAGGAATTCAAACACTTGGAAGCTAAACACCACTGTGCTCAATGTTTGGGTCAACCAAGAAATCAAAGAAGAACCTAAACAATTCATGGAAACCAGTGAGAATGAAAACACATTGGTCCAAACCTGTGGGATACTGCAAAGACGGTCCTAAGGGGGAAATACATAGCCATCCAAGCATCATGCAAAAAAAAAAAAAGAAAAAGAAAGGAAAAATCCCGAATTCACCAAGTACGTTTACACCTTAAATAACTGGAGAAAAAGCAACAAACGATGCCTAAGCCATGCATTAGAAGAGAAATAATTAAGATTAGAGCAAAGATCAATGAATTAGAAACCAGAAACACAGTAGATCAGACCAACGAAACTAGAAGCTGGCCCCTTGAAAGAATTAAAGAGATCGATAAACGACTGGCCAGACTTATCCAAAAGAAAAAAGAAAGGACCCAAATTAATAAAATTATGAATGAAAGGGAAGAGATCACGACTAACACCAAGGAAATAGGAAAAATTATTAGAAATTATTATCAACAACTATATGCCAATAAATTGAGTAACGGGATGAAATGGATGCCTTCCTGGAAACCTATAAACTGCCAAGACTGAAACAGGAAGAAATTGACAACCTGAATAGACCAATAATCAGTAATGAGATTGAAGCAGTGACCAAAAACCTCTCAAAAAACAAGAGTCCAGGGCCTGATGGATTCCCTGGGGAATTCTACCAAACATTCAAAGAAGAAATTATACGTATTCTACTGAGGCTGTTTCAAAAAATAGAAACAGAAGGAAAGTTTCCAGACTCTTTCTGTTAGGCCAGCATTACCTTAATCTCCAAACCAGGCAAAGACCCCATCAAAAAGGAGAATTTCAGACCGATATTCCTGATGAATATGGATTCCAAAATCTGCAACAATATCTTAGCTAATAGGATCCAACAATACACTGAAAGAATCATCCACCACAACCAAGCGGAATTTATCCTCAGGATTCAAGGGTGGTTCAACATTCGCAAATCAATCAGTGTGATAGAAACATTAATAAGAGGAGGGAGAGGAATCATATGGTCCTCTCAAATGATGCAGAAAAAGCATTTGACAAAATAAGGGCATCCTTTACTGATTAAAACTCTTCAGAGTATAGGGATTGAGGGAACATTTTCAAGTTCATAAAATTCATCTATGAAAAACCCACAGCAAATATCATCCTCAATGGGGAAAAGATGAGAGCATTTCTCCACAACCTCTCCAACATTGGGAATGCAAGTTGGTACAGCCACTTTAGAAAACAGTGTGGAGGTGCCTCAAAAAATTAAAAATACAGCTACTCTATGACCTGGCAATTGCACTCCCAGGTATTTACCCCAAAGACACAGATGTAGTGAAAAGAAAGGTCATATGCCTCCCAATGTTCATAGCAGCAATGTCCGCAATAACCAAACTGTGGAAAGAACCGAAATGCCCTTCAAAGATGAATGGATAAAGAAGATGTGGTCCATATATACAATGGAATATTACTCGGTCGTCAGAAAGGATGAATACCCAACTTTTACATCAACATGGATGGGACTGGAGGAGATTATGTTAAGCGAAATTTGTCAAGCAGAGAAAGTCAATTATCATATGCTTTCACTTATTTGTGAAACGTGAGGAATAACATGGAGGATATTAGGAGAAGGAAGGGGAAAAGGAAGGGAGGGGGAATCAGAGGGGGAGATGAACCATGAGAGACTATGGACTTTGAGAAATAAACTGAGCATTTTAGAGGGGAGGGGTTGGGGGAATGGTTTAGCCTGGGTGATGGGTAATAAGGAGGGCACGTACTGCATGGAGCACTGGGTATTATACAAAAACAATGAATCGTGGATCACTACATCTAAAACGAATGATATATTGTATGGTGACTAACATAACATAATAAAATAAAATAAAATTTAACAAAAAAAGAATATTTTATCCAGCAAAGCTAACATTCACAATGGTACGGGTCATAAAGAGTTTCCAGGACTGACAGAAAATGAAAGAATATGTGAACACCAAGGCAGCCAAGCAAGAAATATTACGGGGGATACTGTAAGCGAAGAGAGACCCCCAAGAATAACTTGGACCAGAAAGTAATGGAGACAATGTACAGAAACAGGGACTTTAGAAGCAATACAAAGGCACTAAATTCATACCTTTCAATATGTACGCTAAATGTAAATTGGCTGAATGCTCCAGTAAAAAGACACAGGGTTTCAGCTTGGATAAAAAAACCAACCCATCCATATGCTTTTACATGAGATGCATTTTGAAACTAAAGACACCTCGAGATTAAAGTGAAGGGATGGTAATCCATTTACCACGCTAGTGGACCTCAAAAGAAAGCTGGGATAGGAATTCTCATATCAAACAAATTAGATTTTAAACCAAAGATTGTAGTTAGAGATTTAGAGGGATACTGTATCATACGTAAAATCTCTAACCAAGAAGAAGTCTTAACAACTGTAAATATCTATGTCTCAAATGTGGGAGAAGAAAATTATATAAACCAATTAATATTAATAACCACAGTAAAAAAACATATCATTAATAACACATTAATAGTAGGAGACTTCAATACTCCACTCACCGCCTTGGACAGATAATCTAAGGAGAAAATCAACAAAGAAACAAGAACTTTGAATGACACTTTGGACCAGGTGGACTTCATAGATCCATATAGAACTTTACATCCAAAAACAACAGAATACTCATTCTTCTCCAGTGCACGTGGAACTTTCTCCAGAATAAATCACATACTGGGTCACAAATCAGGTCTCAACTGATACCAAAAGACTGAGATGATTCCCTGCATATTTTCAGACCACAGTGCTTTGAAACTGGCTTCAATCACTTGAAGAAATTTAAAGGGAACTAAAACACTTGAAGGTTAAAAAAAGCATCCTGCTAAAGAATGAATAGGTCCACCAAGAAGTTAAAAAAAAAAAAAAACTTAAACAGTTCACTGAAACTAATGAGAAAAAAAAACACATTGGTTCAAAACCTACTAGGTACTGCAAAGTTGGTCCTAAGAGGGAAGTACATAGCCATCCAAGCCTCTCTCAAAAAAATTAGAAAAATCCCAAATGCACAGTCTAATCTTACACCTAAAGGACCTGGAGAAAGAACAGCAAATAAAGCCTAAACCAAGGAGGAGAAGATAAATAATAAAGATTAGAGCAGAAATCAATGAAATAAAAACCAGAAAAACAGTAGAACAGATAAACGAAATTAGAAGCTGGTTTGTTGAAATAATTAAGATCGATAAACCACTGGCCAGACTTATCCAAAAGAAAAAGGAAAGGACTAAAATTAATAAAATCATGTTGAAAGGGGAAAGACCACGACTCATACCAAGGAAATAGAAACAATGGTTAGAAATGATTATCAACAACTACATATCAAGGAATTAAGCAATCAGGAAGAAATGGATGCATTCCTGAAAACTTATAAACTACCAAGACTGAAACAGGAAGAAATAGACAACCTGAACAGACCAATAACCAGCAAGGAATTTGAAACACTAATCAAAAACCTCCCAAAAAACAAGAGTCCAGGGCCAGAAGGCTTCCCAGGGGAATTCTACCAAACATTTAAAAAAGAAATCAGACTTATTCTCCTGAAGTTGTTTCAAAAAATAGAAACAGAAGGAAAACTTCCAAGCTCATTCTATGAGGCCAGCATTACCTTGATCCCAAAGCCAAACACCCCATCAAAAAGGAGAATTACAGACCAATATCTCTGATGTACATAGATGCCAAAATACGCACCAAGACAGTAGCCAATAGGATCCAACAGTACATTAAAAGGATTATCCATCACAACCAGATGGGATTTACTCCAGGGATGCCAGGGTGGTTCAACATTCACAAATCAATCAACGTGATAGAACACATTAATAAAAGAAAGAAAAACCATGTGGTCCTATCAATTGATGAAGAGAAAGCTTTTGATAAAATACAGCATCCTTTCTTGATTAAAACTCTTCAAAAACAGGGATAGAGGGAACACACTTCAATATCTAAAAGCCCTCTTGAAAAGCCCACAGTGAATATAATTCTCAATAGGGAAAAACTGAGAGCTTTTCCCTTAAGGTTGGGAACACGATAGGGATGCCCACACTCACCACTATTGTTCAGCATAGTATTAGAAGTCCTAGCCTCAGCAATCAGACAACAAAAAGAAATAAAAGGCATTCAAATTGGAAAAGAAGAAATCAAATTCTCTCTCTTTGCAGTTGACATGATACTTTATGTGGAAAACCCAAAAGACTCCACCCCAAAATTGCTAGAACTCATACAACAATTCAGCAATGGGGTAAGATACAAAATTAATGCACAGAAATCAGATGTATTTCTATACACTAACAATGTAACTGTAGAAAGAAAAATTAAGGAATCCAATTTCATTTACAAGTGCACCAAAAACCACATGATACCTAAGGGATAAACCTAACCAAAGAGATAAAGGACCTATACTCTAGAAACTGTAGAATATTTATGAAAGAAATTGAGAAAAACACAAGGAGATGAAAAAACATCCCATGCTCATGAATTGGAAGAATAAATATTGTTAAAATGTCTCTGCTGCCCAGAGCAATCTTCACATTCAATGCAATCCCTATCAAAATAATATCGACATTTTTCACAGAGCTGGAACAAACAATCCTAAAATTTGTATGGAATCAGAAAAGACCCCAAATCGCCAGGGGAATGTTGAAAAAGAAATCCACACCTGGCGGCATCACAATGACTGGCTTCAAGCTATATTACAAAGGTCTCATCATCAAGACAGCATGGTACTGCCACAAAAACAGACACATAGATCAATGGAACACAATACAGAACCCAGAAATAGACCCTCATCTCTATGGTCAACTAATCTTCGACAAAGCAGGAAGGAATATTCTATGGAAAAAAGGAGAGTCCCTTCAATAAATGTGCTGGGAAAATTGGACAGCCACATGCAGAAGAATGAAACAACCATTCTCTTATACCATACCCCAAGACAAACTCAAAATGGATGAAAGAGATGGGGCACCTGGGTGGCTCAGTTGGTTAAGTGACTGCCTTCGGCTCAGGTCATGATCCCAGAGTCCCAAGATCGAGTCCCATATCAGGCTCCTTGCTGGGCAGGGAGCCTGCTTCTCCCTCTGACCCTCCCCCATCTCATGTACTCTCTCTCTCTCATTCTCGCTCTCTCAAATAAAATAAATAAATCTTTAAAAAATGGATGAAAGATATAAATGTGAGACAGGAATCCATTAAAATCCTAGAGAACACCAGCAGTAACCTCTTCAGCCTTGGACAAAACAACTTCTTGCAAGACAGATCTCTAAAAGCAAGGGAAACAAAAGCAAAAATGAACTTTGGACTTCATCAAGATAAAAAGCTTCTGAACAGCAAAGGAAAGAGTCAACAAAACTAAGACAACCTGCAGAATGGGAGAAGATATTTGCAAATGACATTACAGATAAAGCGCTGGTATCCAATATCATAAAGAACTTCTCAAACTCAAACCCACCCAAAAAGCAAATAATCAAGTCAAGAAATTGTCGGAAGACATGAACAGACACTTCTCCAAAGAAGACATACAAAAGGCTAACAGACACATGAAAAAGTTCTCCACATCACTTGCCATCAGGGAAATACAAATAAAAAATACAATAAGATACCACCTTAAGCCAGTTAGAATGGCTAAAATTAACAAGACAGGGAACAACAAATGTTGGTGAGAATGTGGAGAAAGGGGAATCCTCTAACACTGTTGGTGGGAATGCTAGCTAGTACAGCCACTTTGGGAAACTGTATGGAGGTTCCTCAAGAAGTTAAAAATAGAGCTACCCTATGACCCAGCAATTGTACTACTAGGTATTTACTCCAAAGATACAAATGTAGTGAAAAGAAGAGGCACATACACCCCAATGTTCATAGCAGCAATGTCCACAGTAGCCAAACTGTGGAAGGAGCTGAGATGTCCTTCAACAGATGAATGGATAAAGAAGATGTGGTTCATATATTCAATGGAATATTAGTCAGCCCTCAGAAGTGATGAATACCCACCATTTGCATTGACATGGATGGAACTGGAGGGTATTATGTTAAGTGAAATAAGTCATGCAGAGAAACACAATTATCATACACTTTCACTCATATGTGGGATATAAGGAATAATGCAGAGGATCATAGGGGAAGGGACTGAAAACTGAATGGGAAGAAATCAGAGATGGAAACAAACCATGAGAGACTCTTGACTCTGGGAAACAAACTGAGGGTTACAGATAGGGAGGTGGGTGGGGAGATGGGTAAGTGGGTAATGGGCATTAAGGAGAGCATGTGATGTGATGAGCACTGGGTGTTATATACAACTAATGAGTCATTGAACATTATATCAAAAACTAATGATATGTTGGCTAATTTAATTTAAATAAAAAAACTAATGATATACTTTAAGTTGGCTAATTGAATTTCAATTTTAAAAAAAGAAAATAATCCCATTTACATTTGCACCAAAAGAAAAAAAAAGATACCTAGAAATAGACTTTGCCAAACAGGTGAAAGACCTGTACTCTGAAAACTATAAAACACTGATGGAAGAAATTAAAGATGACAAAGGAATGGAAAAACTTTCCATGCTCATGGTTTGGAAGAACAAATATTGTTAAAATGTCTATACTACCTATAGCAATCTACACTTATAATGCAATCCCTATCAAAATATAAATACTATTTTTCATGGAACTAGAACAAACAATTCTAAAATTTGTGTGAAACCTCAAAAGACCCTGAATCACCCAATCGACCTTGAAAAGGAAAAACAAAGCTGGAAGCATCACAATCCAGGCATGAGCTATATTACAAACCTATAGTAATCAAGAGTATGGCATTGGCAAAAAAAAAAAAAAAAAATCATCATATAGTTCAATAGAAGAGAACAGGAATCCCAGAATTAAATCCACAAATATATGGTCAATTAATCTTCAACAAGGCAGGAAAGAATATCCAACGGGAAAATGACAGTCTCTACAACACATGGTGTTGGGAAAGCTGGATAGCAACTTTCAAAAGAAAGAAATTGGACCACTTACTGTGTACACAAAAATAAATTCAAAATGCACTAAGGACCTATATGTGAGACCTGAAACCATAAAAATCCTAGAGAACACAGGTAAGAACCTCTTTGGTGCCACCCAAGGGAATTTTATTTTTTTTAAGTTTTAATTTAAATTCCAGTTAGTTAACTTACAATGTAATATTAGTTTCACTTATAAAATATAGGGATTCAACATTTCCATGCAATACCCAGTGCAAATAAAAATTAAAGTTAAAAAAAAAAGTGTACTCCTTAATCCTCATCACCTATTTAAACCATCTCCCCAACCACCTCCTTTCTGGTAACAATCAGTTTAAAAACTTTTTTTCTAGATATGTCTCTCTCTCTTTTTTTAATTTGCCAGAGAAAGAGAATGTGTGAGCACAAACAAGGTGAGCACAGGCAGAGGGAGAAGCAGGCTCCCCACTGAGCAGGGAGCCCAATGTGGGGATAAATGACCTGAGCTGATGGCAGTTAAGCTGATGCTTAACTGACTGAGCCACCCAGGCATCCCTCTAGATATGTCTCTTGAAGCAAGGGAAGCAAAGGCAAAAATAAAGTATTAACATTACATCAAAATAAAAAGCTTTTGCACAGCAAAGGATACAGTCAACAAAATTAAAAGGCCACTTACAGAATGGGATAAGATATTTGCAAATGACATATCTGATAATGGATTAGTATCCAAAATAAATAATGACCTTATGAAACTCAACACCCAAAAAGAAAATAATTAATTTAAAAATGGGCAGAAGAAATGAACAGAAATTTCTCCAAGGAAGACATCCAGATTGCCAACAGACACATGAAAAGATGTTCATCATCACCTATCATCAGGGAAATACAAGTGAAAACTACAAGGAGATATCCCCTCACTCCTGTTAGATTGACTAAACTCAAGAACAGAAGAAACAACAGGAGTTGGCCAGGATGTGGGGAAAGGAGAGTCCCCTTACACAGTTGGGAATGCAAACTGGGGCAGCCAGTCTGGAAAACAGTATGGAGTTTCTTCAAAAAGGTAAAAATAGAACTACCCTATGATCCAGCAATTGGACAACTGGGTATTTACACAAATAATACAAAAATACTAATTCAAAGGGATACATACAACCTTATTTTTATAGCAACACTATTTACAGCAGCCAAGTAACGGAAGCAGCCCAACTTTTTCTCAGTCTATCCATTGATGAATGGACAAAGAAGAATATGAATATATATATACATATATAATGGAATATTATTCAGCCATAAAGAAGAATGAAATCTTGCCATTTGCAATGATATGTATGGAGCTATAGAGTATAATGCTAAGTGAAATAAGTCAGTAAGAGAAAGAAAAAAACTATATGATTTCACACATATGTAGAATTTAAGAAACAACACAAAGATGCAAAGAGAATAAAATAAGAGAGATAAATCAAGAATCAGACTCTTCAGGGAGAGGAGTTAAGATGGCAGAGTAGTAGGGAGACTCTGAGTTTGTTTTCTCCATCAAACATCTCAATTAATATCCAACTATTTTGAACAACTAGGATTATGATTTGAGGATTAAGAAAACAATCTGCACAGTTAGAGGGAGAGAACATGGATGATGTGAGGTCTGGAGCCCTAATTTAGGGGACAGGAAAGCTGCAGGGCTGCAAAGGGGAGGGAAACCCTTTTTTGTGGAGCAAAGTCAGGGAGAAGGAGAGAGCAGGAGAGAGTCCAGTGGTTAGGGATTGTACAAAAGGCTGTGGTGAGGAGATATCCTGGGTAGCACTGGGCAAGATCACTCTCCTTCCCAGAGTACATTTTGGAAGAGTGTATTTTGCCTCTCCAAGGACAAAAGGCCAGATGGGAGCCATTAAGCTGCACTCAACAACAGGAACAGAGGTCTGCACACTGGGCAGATATCCTTGTAGCAGCTTTTCCTTGTGAGCCACAGTAGACTTAAACCATGGTGTACACAAAGAGTGGCTGCTTTTCTGGGACAGAACTGAGGAGAGAGCAGAGACACAGGCAGATTGCAGATAATTTGGATGCTACTTTTTGCTGTCTGCCACAATAGATTCAAGCCTCTATGCAACTGCTTTTCTAGGATAGAATGGAGTAGGGGACTGAGTTGTGTGCGGTCAGCAGATAATCTGGTTTCATCTTGCCACTGTGTATCACAAACTCTAGCCTCCATGCACACACGGTGTCACTGTTTTTCTGAGACGGGACAGTTCTGGGTGTACTGTTTGGCTCTCCTCTGGGGGAGGGGAGTGGGTCCACACCTTGCCAGGCCCTTTAAACAGTGGAGTTTTGAATCCCAGCCGCCAGCCAGAGATAAAATACAGGGCACACTGATGGCAGAGGAACAGACAGGTTAAGGGCGGGGAATTGACAAAAACCCAGGACACAGGAGATTGTTCACTTTTCTAAGAGGGACTCCTAAACACTGGTGGCCAAGAATTCCCCTCGCCAGAAACAAGAGGGTGGGGTGATGCCATATTCCTCCACCACCATCCCTCCTTCCCACCATCCACCAACACAGTTGGACATCAGAGAGAAACACTGCACCTCCAGTGGAGGCTGGAGTCCCCTATACTAAGCCCTGACCCCTGTGCCTGGCAGGGGCATCTTTACAAGGGCAAATTGGCTTGTGAGATAGCCCAGCAGGCCTCCACCTCAGAAGACCAACATAAGCCCCCCACATGTACCAAGTCTACTGATTAAAGAGTGTTCTAAAACCTCAGCTTCTGGTGGAAGTAGGATGAGGCTTGCTTATTTTTTTTTCTTTCTTAATTTTTTTTTAATTTTTAAAATTTTTATTTTTCTATTTCTTATTTTTCATTTTTTAATCTTTTTTTCTATCTTTCTTTTTTTGCACCAGGCTTATAATTTTTTGTTCATTTGTTGGTTTGCTTGTTTTATTCCTTCTCTTATTTTTCAGATTAGGATTCTTATTTTTTTCCTCTCCTTCTCAACTTTCTTTCTTTCTTTCTTCTTTCTTTCTTTCTTTCTTTCTTTCTTTCTTTCTTTCTTTCTTTCTTATTAATTGGAATCAGGTTTACAGGGTTTTTTTGTGTGGTTTTTTTTTTTTTGGTCTATTTGTTTGCATTTTGTTCCTTTTCCTTTTCTCTTGTCGTGGACCAGGCTTTATCTTTTTCTTTCCAGGCTTATCATAACAAACCAAAGCACACCCAGTTAAAGGTCCAAATACTCCACACTACAAGCAAGGACTCTGTAGAGGATGGAAAATTGGGAAAGAGCAGTCAAAATATAACAGAGTGTACATGGCACACACCAGAAACACTTCCTGAACTTTTTGCTGTTATTATTGTTTTTCTTTTTCTTTCTTTTCTTGAACTGTTTAATTCTCTAAACTACTTTTCTTTTTATTGTATTTAAATTCAATTGGACAACATATAGTACATCCTTAGTTTCAGATATAGTGTTCAATGATTCATTAGTTGACTCCTGGGATCCTGAGACCACACTGACCCACCTAGAATTCTGCCCTTTTCATCCCTTGAGACCCTTTCAGATAGGGATGTCTCTCACTGGAGCAGATTTCTAAGGATTCTGATTTTGCCCTCCAAGGCTAGCCAGCTTATGGAGGCTCCTTCCTGCCTCCATTTCTCTTCCAATATCTCCCCTCAGATTCATGTCCCCACACCTCCTACCTTGCAAAAACTAGTCGTTTTTCTACTTGTAGAGTTCGATATATTTTCTTACATATCAGGCTGAATTCATGGGTGTTCAGAATGGTTTGATAGTTATCCAGCTAAATTCAAGGGACCAGATAAAATGAGGTCCTCTACTCTTCTGCCATCTTGCCTTCTCTCTTTTTCTTATTTCTTTTCTTTTCTGGACAAAAATAACAAGATGGAGAAACCCCAAAAGAAAGAACAGGAGGTACTACTCATAGGGATTTAATCAATACAGATATAAATAAGAGGTCTGAACTAGAATTTAAAACAAGATATATATATAGAGAGATAGATAGATAGATAGATAGATAGATAGATAGATAGATGATAGATAGATATTAAATGGGCTGAAGAAAGAGTAGAAGACACTAGAGAATCCCTTACTGGAGAATAAAAGAACTAAAATCTAGTCAGGGCAAAATTCAAATGCTATCACTGAGATGAAGTCCCAAGTGGAGGCCATAAAAACGAGGATGAAAGAGGGATAAGAGCAAATGAGTGATATAGAAGATAAAATTATGGAACATAATGAAGTTAAAAAGAAGGGGGAAAGAAACCTATTAAATCACAAAGGTAGACTTAGAGAACTCAGCGATTCCATAAAATGAAATAATATCCATATCATAAGAGTCCCAGAAGAAGGTGGTAAAATGGGCCAAAGGTTTATATGAACAAATTATAGCTGAGATCTTCCCCAATCTGGGGAAGGAAACAAGCATTCAAGTCAAAGAGACACAGAGAACTCCCCTCAAAAACAATAAAAAAATAGGTCAACAACTCAACATATTATACTGAAACTTGCAAATTACAAGGATAAAGAAAATATCATGAGAGCAGCTCAGGACAAGAGGTCCTTAACCTACAAGGGTAGACACAGAACACTGGCAACAGACCTGCCCACAGAGACCTGGAAGGACAGAAAGGACTGGCATGACATATTTAATGTGCTAAAATGGGAAAAAAGTATGCAGCCAAGAATAGTTTATCCACCAAGTCTCTCATTCAGAATAGAAGGAGAGATAAAGAGTTTCCAGGACAAACAAAAACTGAAGGAATTCATGAACAATAAACCAGCCCTGAAAGAAATGTTAAAGGGGAACTTTTGAGTGGAGAGAGAGAAGAAAAGGAACAAAGACCAGGAAGGAACAGAGATAATCTACAGAAACAGTGACTTAACAAGTAATACAATGGAATTAAATTCATATTGTTCAATAATTACTCTGAATGTAAATGGCCTAACTGCTCCAATCAAAAGACCTAGGGTATCACATTGGATAATAAAAAACATGACCCATTGATATGCTGCTGACAAAATGCTCATCTCAGATCCAAACGCACCTCCAGAATGAAAGTGAGGTTTCATCGTGTTAATGGATATCAAAACAAAGTTGGAATAGACATCTTTCTATCAGACAAACTAGATTTTAAACCAAAGAATGTAATAGAGATGAAGAAGAACAATATAAAAAATTAAGGGGCTTATTGCATAAGAAAATCTAACCATTGTAAATGTTTTGGACCCTAACATGGGAGCAGCCAAATATATAAATCAATTAATAAAAAATTAAGGAAACAATTGGTAATGATACAATAATAGTAGACTTTAACACCCCACTCACAGCAATGGACAGATCATCTAAACAGATGAACAAGGAAACAAGAGCTTTCAATGACACACTGGACCAGATGGACTTCAGGGATAAATACAGAACATTCCATCCTAAAACAACAGAATATTCATTCTTCTCGAGTGCACATGGGACTTTCTCCAGAATAGATCAATACTGGGTCACACATCAGGTCTCAACTGGAACAAAAAGATTCAGAGATCATACCAGGCATGTTTTCAGACCACGGTGCTATGAAACTTGAAGTCAACCACAAGAAAAAAAAATTGGAAGGACCACAAATTCATGAAGGTGAACAAACATCCTACCAAGAATGAATGGGCCAACTATGAAATGTAAGAAACGTTTTAAAAAAAAATACATGGAAGCAAATAAAAATGAAAACACAACAGTTCAAAACAGTTTGGATGCAACAAAGACAGTCCTAAAAGGGAAGCATATAGCAATACAGGCTTTCCTCAAGAAGCAAAAAAAGTCTCAAATACACAACCTAAGCTTACACCTAAAGGAGCTGGAAAAAGAACAACAAATAAAGCCTAAATCCAGCAGGAGAAGAGAAATAATAAAGGTTAGAGCAGAAATCAATAATATAGAAATGAAAGGGGGAAACAGTAGAATAGGTCCACCAAACTAAGATTTAGTTCTTTGAAACAATTAACAATATTGATAAAGACCTAGTCAGACTTCTCAAGAAGAGAAAGGACCAAAAAAATAAAATCATGAATGAAAGTGGAGAGATCACAAACAACACCAAAAAAATACAAATAATTATAAAATAATATGAGCAATTATATGCCAACTAATTAGGCAACCTGGAAGAAATGAATAAATTCCTAGAAACATATAAACTACCAAAGCTGAAACAGGAAGAAATACAAAACCTGAACAGACCCATAATCAGGAAGGAAACTGAAGCTGTAATCAAAAATCTCCCAACAAACAAGAGTCCAGGGCTCGATGGCCTCCTAGGAGAATTCTACCAAACATTTAAAGAATTAATATCTATTCTTCTGAAGTTGTTTCAAAAAATAGAAATGGCATGAAAACTTCCAAACTCATTTTATGAGGCCAACATTAACTTGATCCTGACACCAGACAAAGACCCCACTCAAAAGGAGAAATACAGATCAATATCCTTGATGAACATGGAAGCAAAAATTCACACCAAGATACTAGCTAATAGAATCCACCAGGACATTAAAAGAATCACTTTGACCAAATGGGTTTTATTCCTGGGCTGCAGGGGTGGTTCAACATCCACAAATCAACCAGATTCAACACATTAATAAAACAAAGGAGAAGAACCATAGGATCCTCTCAATAGATGCAGAAAAGGCATTTGGCCAACACAGCATCCTTTCTTGATTAAAAAAAAACAAAAAACAAAAAACAAAAACCTTCACAACTAGGGAAGGAACATACATCAACATCATAAAAGCCATATACAAAAGACCCACTGCGAATATCATCATCAATGGGGAAAACCTGAGAGCTTTTCCCCTAAGGTCAAGAACACAACAGAGATGTCCACTCTCACCACTGTTGTTCAACATAGTACTGGAAGTCCTAGCCTCAGCAGTCAGACAATGAAAGAAATACAGGACATCCAAATCGGCAAAGAAGAACTCAAAATTTTATTCTTTGCAGATGACATGATACTATATGTTGAAAATCCAAAAAACTCCACCCAAAAATTACTAGAGTAATACAGGAATTCAGTAAAGTCACAGAATATAAAATCATTGTACGAAGTTTGGTGCCTTTCTATACATTAACAATGAAGCAGCAGAAAGAGAAATTAAAGAATCAATTCCATTCAAAATTGCACCAAATACCCATAAGATATTTGGAATAAACCTAACCAGAGGGGTAAATATCTGTACTCTGAAAACTATAGAACATTTATGAAAGAAATTGAAGAAGACACAAAGAAATGGAAAAACATTCCATGTTCATGGATTGGAAGAACAAATATTGTTAAAATAAATATTGTTAAAATGTCTACACTACCCAAAGACATGTACACATTCAATTAAATCCCTATCAAAATGCCAGCAGCATTTTTCACAGAGCTGGAACAAGCAATCCTAAAATTTGTTTGGAACCGCAAAAGACCCCAAATAGCCAAAGGAATGTTGAGAAAGAAAAACAAAGCCAGAAGTATCACAATTCCAGACTTCAAGCTGTATTACAAAGGGGCAGTCATCAAGACAGTATGGTACTGGCACAAAAACAGACACATAGATCAATAGAACTGAATAAAGAACCCAGAAATCAAACCTCAACTCTATGGTCAACTAATCTTCGACAAAGCAGGAAAGAATATCCAATGGAAAAAAGACAATCTCTTCAATAAATGGTGTCGGGAAAAATGGACAGCAAAATGCAGAAGAATGAAATGACCACTTTCTTACACCATACACAATAATAAATTCAAAATGGACGAAAGACCTAAATGTGAGACAGGAAACCGTCAAAATCCTAGAGAAGAACACAGGTAGCAACCTCTTCGACCTCAGCCTCAGAAACTTCTTGCTAGATACATTTCCAGAGGCAAGGGAAACACAAGCAAAAATGAACTGTTGGGAATTCATCAGGATAAAAAGCTTTTACACAGCAAAGGAAACAATCAACAAAACTAAAAGGCAACCTATGGAATGGAAGAAGATATTCACAAATGACATATCAGATAAAGGGCTTGTATCCAATATCTATAAAGAACTTATCAAATCCCTCACCCAAAAAGAAAAAATCAAGAAAAAATCAAGACATGGGCAGAGAACATGAACAGATATTTCTCCAAAGAAGACATACAAATGGCTAACAGACACATAAAAAAATGCTCGACATCACTCGGCATCAGGGAAATACAAATCAAAACCGCAACAAGATACCACCTCCCACCATTCAGAATGGCAAAACTAACAACTCAGGAAACAACAGATGTTGGCAAGGATGTGGAGAAAGGGGAACCCTCTTGTACTGTTGGTGGGAATGCAACCTGGTGCAGCCACTCTGGAAAACAATATGGAGTTTTCTCAAATAGTTAGAAATAAAGCTATTCTAGGGGCGCCTGGGTGACTCAGTTGTTAAACGTCTGCCTTCAGCTCAGGTCATGATCCCGGGGTCCTGGGATCGAGTCCCACATCGGGCTCCCTGCTCAGCGGGAAGCCTGCTTCTCCCTCTCCTGCTCCCCCTGCTTGTGTTCCTGCTCTCGCTGTCTCTTTCTCTGTCAAATAAATAAATAAAATCTTAAAAAAAAAAAAAGAAATAGAGCTATTCTATGACCCAGCAATGGCACTAGAAGATATTTTTCCAAGGGATAAAAATATAGTGATTCAAAGGGGCATATGCACCCCAACATTTGTAGCAGCAATGTCCACAACAGCCAAAATATAGAAAGAGCCCAGATATCTGTTGACAGATATATATATATGTGGAATATTACTCAGCCATAAAAAAGAATGAAATCTTGCCATTTGCAATGATGTGGATTGTTCTAGAGGGTATAATGCTAAGTGAGATAAGTCAGTCAGAGAAAGACAAATATATGATTTCACTCACATGTGGAATTTAAGAAACAAAACAGATGAAAATTGGGGAAGAGAAGGAAAAATAAAATAAGATAAAAACTGAGAAGGAAGTAAACCTTAAAAGACTTTTACCTATAGGGAACAAACTGAGGTTTGCTGGAGGGGTGGTGGGTGGTGGGATTGGGTAATTGGGTGATGGCCATTAAGGAGGGCACTTGATGTAATGAGAACTGGGTGTTATATGTGACTGATGAATCACTAAATTTTACTCCTGAAACTAATAATACTCCTTATGTTAACTATATTTCATTTAAATTAAAAATTTTTTAAAAGAACTAGAAATGCCAAATCAAAAAAAAAAAAAAAAAAAAGAACCAGACTCATAAATATAGAGAACAAATTGATGATTACCAGAGGGGAGGTGGGTGGGAGGATAGTTTAAATTCAGATTAGGGATTAAAAAGTATACTTGTAATGAGCACCAGGTGATGTATAGAAGTGCTGAATCACCATATTGTACATCTGAACCTAATATAGTCCTGTATGTTAACTAACTAGAATTAAAATTAATACTTTAATTTTTAATAACAATAAACAAAAATAATAAAAATTAATAAATAAAGGTGCAGGAGAAAAATGACTTCACTGGTGCATTCTTCTAAATATTTAAGGAAGAAATAACTCCAATAGTTCTAAAACTCTTCCAACAAAATTGAAGACCACACTTCCAGACCCATTTTATGAATCCAGCTTTATCCTGATATCATTTCAAGATAAAAACTGTATACACAAAGGAAACTGCAGACCAATATGCCTGATAAATACTGATGCAAAATCCTCAACATTACAATTCAAAATGAATTTAAAATAGTTATACACTGGCCACGTGGGACTTTTCTTGGCATCAAGGATGTTTCAAAATACAAAAAAAAATCAATTAAGGTTATATACCACCATAACAAAATAAAAGATAAAAATCACATGTTAAGTGACTAGGAAAATGACCAGTTAAGACACCTTTCACTTATATCCCCTCTCAACAACAACTGGCATCCACTCATGGACAACATTGCTTGCGTGAGTGCTGTGGTATTCAGCACCATATTCCAGTGACCAGAAGGATTCTTGCTCACTTGTGCATTATACAATAGGCATACAGAGCTTGGTCCTGACTGTGGACTTCAGTGGCTGTAACCATGTCCAGCTCCTTTCACCCGTGGTGCAATATCCCCTGTAGAACACTGTATTAAGCAATCACCCAAACAAGAAAACCCTTATAGGAAACCCTACTTCTAATAGAAAAGTTCCAAGACATCATTAGAGCAAAACAATACAAGTGTGGAACTTTGGAGGGAGTGAAGGGAACAGTTTGATTTTACCAGTGTCATCTTTTCTCTAAGAGACAGAGTTCAGGCCAAGATAGAAATTCTTATTCTTTAACTTCTCCCACAAGGGAAAGTGAGAGCACATAAGTCAGTGCCTGGCTTCTGCAGCTATGCAGGACACTGCCAAAGAGGCCCATTCTTCTCTCACAACATCCAGAGTACAGAATAGTGAGTTGTAGGACTTGGGCACAGGAAGAGGCTGTTAGGGTGGCAGATAAGACACTTGAATGGCAAAAGGGACATTTATTCTACTAACTGCATCACAGACACTATTAAGAAGTCAGCCCATGGGCTCTCATGTTAATGGCGGGTGGCGTCTGCTGAGGGGGACGCAAATAACCGCTACCCGCACAGGGAAAGTCTCCCTGCCTGCCCCACTTCCTCTCGCCGCAAGTACTCGAGCTCGCCATCATGTCCGTGGTGCCGCCCAATCGCTCACAAACCGGCTGGCCCCGGGGGGTCAACCAGTTCGGCAACAAGTACATCCAGCAGACCAAGCCCCTCACCCTGGAGCGCACCATCAACCTGTACCCTCTTACCAATTATACTTTTGGCACAAAAGAGCCCCTTTATGAGAAGGACAGCTCTGTTGCAGCCAGATTTCAGCGCATGAGGGAGGAATTTGATAAAATTGGAATGAGAAGGACTGTAGAAGGGGTTCTGATTGTACATGAGCACCGGCTACCACATGTGTTACTGCTACAGCTGGGAACAACTTTCTTCAAATTACCAGGTGGTGAACTTAACCCAGGAGAAGATGAAGTTGAAGGATTAAAACGCTTAATGACAGAGATACTGGGTCGTCAAGATGGAGTCCTGCAAGACTGGGTCATTGATGACTGCATTGGTAACTGGTGGAGACCAAATTTTGAACCTCCTCAGTACCCATATATTCCTGCACATATTACAAAACCTAAGGAACATAAGAAGTTGTTTTTGGTTCAACTACAAGAGAAAGCCTTGTTTGCAGTCCCTAAAAATTACAAGCTTGTAGCTGCACCGTTGTTTGAATTATATGATAATGCACCAGGATATGGACCCATCATTTCTAGTCTCCCTCAGCTTCTGAGCAGGTTCAATTTTATATACAACTGAATTCCTGCCCAGTGGAGAAGTAAAAGAAGCCGTCTCTGTGAGCACAGCTATGCACAGTGTAGAATAAACATGGTAGAAAAGTTTGTTTTGGTTTTTATCTCTTTCCCAGTCCCTAAATTGCTCCCTACTTTCTGTTGTTTGAATAGTAAAGTTAATATGAAGAACTCGATAGTGGTGTAAACAAATGTGATAATGTTTAACTTACTTTTGGTTCTACTCATACTTTTTTGTACAACATTAAAGAATATGAACTTCAAAAAAAAAAAAAAAAAAAAAAGAAGTCAGCCCATGAGCCTCTGAGGAGACCCAACCTAATGCATCATGCCAACTGGCCCAAAGGTACCCTTAGTGCTTCAAGCACCTCACCCACATCCCTGCCCTGTAGCTAACCTACCTATGCATGTTTCCAGCAGCGGTAAGAGCAAGCTTTGGCAGATAACTACTGAGCACTGCAGAACACTGCAATGAATTTGCAGGCATGAGAGACCACAAAATTGAACTTTAGCTTCACCATTGTTAAAGCAAAAGGGAGGCTAGCTAGCACACAGCCTGGTGCTGTGCAGGATTGTGAGAAGGCATACAAATTTAAGAATTCTGCCACAAGAGGGAGCAAGAAGCATGGAGTAGCACATCCATAGAAAGTCTAAGAAACATTCAGAACCCTCAGCAAAATATGATAAAAGACATTATAGGGATGCCTGGGTGGCTCAGTTGGTTAAGCAGCTGTTTTCCACTCGGGTCATGATCCCAGGGTCCTGGGATCAAGTCCTGCACCAGGATCCTTGCTCAATAGGGAGTCTGCTTCTCCCTCTGCCTGCTGTTCCCCCTGCTTGTGTGTGCTCTCAATCTCTCCCCCTCTCTGAGAAATAAATAAAAACCTCTAAAAAAAAGACATTATAATAAAAATGTCATAAATCAAAAGCAAATGTTAAAAGCAGTAACAGAAAAGAAGATTTTAACTTAGAAGGGAACTCCATTAAGCTATCAGTAAATTTCTCACTAAAAATCTTACAAGCCAGGAGAGAGATGAATGATATATTTAAGTTCTAAATAAAAAACACTGACAATGAAAACGGTTCCATCTGGCAAAGTTGTCCTTCAGAAATGAAGGAGAGAGAGCGTTTTCCAGGCAACCAAAGCTGAGGGAGGTCATCAGCACTAGACCTGCCTTACAAGAAATGTCAATAGGAGATCTTCAAGGTGAAATGTAAATATGCTAATTAGTAACATGAAAAAATGAAAATATAAAACTCACTGGTAAAGGTAATTATATATTCAAATTTATAATATTCTCATGCTGTCATATGGTGGTATATTATCATTAATTCTAGTATAAAGTTTAAAAGACAAAAGTATTAAAAATAACTATAGGTACAATAATATGTTAGTAAATAAAAAATATAATAGTAGATAATTTGTAACTTCACAAATATAAAGAGGGAGTAAAAGAGTAGATTTTTTGTGTGTGATCAAAGTTAAGTTGCTATCAGCATAAGATAAACTATAATATCTATAAAATGTTTTTATTTAAGCCACAGGGTAAGCACAAAGCAAAAGCCAACAGTATATATAAGATATAAAGAGAAAAGAATCAAACATACTTCTTCTATGAAAAAATATAAAATGACAAATGAAGAAGCATGAGACAAAGAACAAAGAACCAGAGCAGAAAACAAAAATATGTGATTAGTAAGTTATTAAGTAGCAATAATTACTCCACATGTAAACTGATTAAATTCTCCAAACAAAGGTATTGAGTGACTGGAAGAACTACAAAGCAAGATTCAAATACATGGTGCCAACTTGAGACTTGTATCTGTTTTTTTGTTTTTTGTTTTTTTAATTTGAGTATAGTTGACATACAATGGAGACTCACATCAATTTTAAGGACCCAGATGGGCTCCAGAGATGACATGGGAAAAAGTATTCTTAGAAAGTGAAAACCAAAAGAGAGACAAAAAAGGGTACCTATACATACATCAGACAAAATAAGCTTTAAGCTAAAAACTGTCTACCATTTACATCAACATGGATGGAACTGGAGGGCAAGTGGAGGCTAAGTGAAATAAGTCAGTCAGAAAAACACAATTATCATATGGTTTCACTCATATGTGGAACATAAGGAATAGTGCAGAGGACAATAAGGGTAGGGGGAGAAATTGAATGGGAAGAAATCTGAGTGGGAGACAAACCATAAGAGACTCTTGACTCCGTGAAACAAACTGAGGGTTGTGGAAAGAGAGGTGGGTAGGGGAATGGGGTAACTGGGTGATGGGCATTAAGGAGGGCATGTGATGTGATGAGCAATGGGTGTTATACAGAACTAATGAGTCATTGAACATTATATCAAAAACCAATGATGTACTAAAAAAATAAAAAAGAATGTCAATATATATTGATGAAGGAATCAATTCATCAAGAGGATATAACATTCATAAATATATTTGTTCCCCACATTGTACCCCAATAATAGTAAGGATGTTAAATACCCCACTTTGAACAATGGATAAATTATCCTGACAAAAAATCAATAAGGAAGCACTGGACTGGATCTATACTTTAAACCAAATGAACCTAACAGACATATACTGAACATTCCATCCAACATTGTGAATACACATTCCTTTTAAGTGCACTTGGAGAATTCTCCAGAATAGATTTAGTGATACATCACAAAAGTTTTTACAAATTTAATAAGATCAAAAATTACCAACTATCTTTTACAACCACAATATTATTAAAGTCTAAATAATTAACAAGAAAATTTATGGAAAATCCACAAATATGTGGAAATTGAATAACGCATTCCTGAACAACCAATGGATCAAACAAGAAATCAAAATATATCTTGAAACATAAAAATGCAAACACAATATACCAAAACTGATGGAATGCAGCAAAAGCAGTTCTAAAATGAAAGTTTATATTGATAAACACATACATTAAGAAAAAAAATGTAGATCTCAAACAACTAAAGTTTATACCTCAAGGAACAAGGAAAAGAAGAAACTAAGCCCAGTTCTGGACCGAGATGGTGAGGTAGGAAAGCCCTAAACTCACCTCCTTCAGGGACACACCAAATCCACACCTATTTATCAAGTAATTTCTCCTAAAGAACTGAGGGCTATCTGAACAGCTTCTGCATACCAAAAAATAGTGAGACCACACAATGAATAGCCCGGGAGATAGAGACATGATAACGAAAGGAACTTTCATCTTGATGCTGCAAACTACAGTGGAAGGGATGATACTGAGGGACTGTGAGCAGACTGGTCTGCCCTGGGACATGGAGAAGAAAAACATGGTTTAACAAGGCAACTAGAATACAAAGGAACCAGCTCTAGAATCCAGCTAAATGAGCTGCTGGAACAGGTTGAAGGTTGAAGGTTCCTCCTGGAACAGGAACTAGGTTGAAGGGGCTGGTGAGCACCACAGTTTATGTTCCCCCTGCATTTTGACAGCACAAATTGAAAGAGGGTCTGGGTGCCCTAGCCAGTCTACCACCTCATTGAGCCCCAGGCTCCTACCCCACACCAGCCCCAGCTATCCCACAAAGAAAATTGCAGCATGGCACAAATCTCAACACCCCTGGTCAGTTGTCACTACAGTTCCAGCTATATCACCCAGGTGACACAGATGCAAACCACCCTGAAACACTCCCGGCCTGTGGTACTTTGGCTTCAGATGACTTGCCAGGGCACCCTGTGTGCTGAACACCCTGGGAAGTCTTGGCTCATGAATGCTTCAGTTCTAGATGACTCCACAGGGTGCCTCCTGTACTGAGAATCCTGGGGCCCCCTGGTAAACACCCACCCAAATCGAGCTCTGCAAAGGTGCCACCGCACGGCATGCATGGAACTCCCTGGCCTGTGACTGTTTCTGCTCCAGCTGCCTTTCCTGACACCTGCACAAGGTATCCCAGGACTTTCTGGCCACCACATGCCTTGGCTCCAGCTGCCCCACAAAGGAACTCCAGAACAAATTATCCTGAGACCCACAAACCATGGCCTTCAACAGTTCTAGCCACCAAGCCAGGAACGTGCCCCACCCCCATGTAGAGTACTCTGGGACACTCCAGCCTGAACTTACCTCAGACCCAGCAGTACCAACAGGATATCCCCTTATCAGAAAGCTCCAGGACCCAGTGGCTTGTACCCACATCATCTTTTGCTGCCTTCCAAGGGCTCACTAAGCATGGAGAACTCCAAGGCTTCCCAGCCCACACCCACTCTAGCTTCAGCTTTCCTGCCAAGGGTTCCATCCGCCCAAAGAGCCCTGATACCTCTGGCTTGCAACCACTTCAGCTTTACCTGTCCAGCCACAGCATCCTCTACCCAGAGAACCTTGGGAAAACCCTGGCTTATGCCCACTTCATTTCTGGCAATCACACCAGGGTGGCGCCAGCACAGTGCCTGGGATGCTCAGCCTGTGAATGCCACAGCTCCAGCCAGCCAGCCAAAGTGACAAGGCCCACACAGTCTACATATGGGACAACTATAAACAAGATCATTCCTATTAGGTTAGAAGTAGTTATTATGCCTAATCATAGCAAAATAAACAAACAAACAAACAGAAAGTCAAACAAAATGAGGAGACAAAGGAATATGTTCCAAAAGAAAGAACAAGACAAAGGCTTAGAAAAAGAACTAAATAAACACAGATAAGCAACATGCCTGATAAAGAGTTCAGAGTAATGGTCATGAGGATGCTCAGCACACTGGAGAGAAGAGTGGATGAATTCAGTGAGAACATCAAAAAAGAGATAGAAAATATTTTTTTTAAAACAGAGTAGAATAATACAATACCTGAAATGAAAAGTACACTAGAGGGAATCAACAGTAGATTAGGGGATGCATAAGAATGGATCAGCAATCTGGAAGAGAGTGTGATGAAAATCACCCCAGCTAAACGTCAAAATGATAAAATAATTTTTAAAAAAGAAGATTGGTTAAGGAATCTCTTGGACAACATCATGCAAACATTCACACTATAAGGGTACCAGAAAGAGAAGGAGTGGCAGAAAACTTATTTGAAGAAATAACAGCTGAAACTTTCCTAATCTGGGGAAAGTAGCAGATATCAAGGATAAATGAAGCAAATTTAGCAACATGATACAACACATTTACATAATGAATGTGTCATCTCAAAAGATGCAGAAAAACATTTGACAAAATTCACTATCCATTCTGATAAAAAACTTCCAACAAAGTGAGTTTAGAGGAAATATACCTCAACATAATAAAGGTCATATATGATAAAACAAGAGCTAACACTCAATTGTGAAAATCTGAGCACATTTCATTTGAGATCAAGAAAAAGAGAGGAGTTAAGATGGTGGAGGAGTAGGGATACCCAAGGCTTACATGATCCCTAAACACAGCTAGATAAATATCAAATCATTTTGAACACCCATCTGAAGATGGAGAGAGTAAAAATGCATAAATAGAGGTAAAAAAGCACCGCATCTTAGAAGTTAGGAGTGGTGGAGGGTTGAATTAAGGGAGAGAAGAGCTGTGGGTGCTGTGATGGGGAGGGAGCCATGATCGCAGAAAGGAATGAAACAGAAAGAAAAAGAGAGAGTGGAAGTGTTTTCAGGGAATAACACAAGAAAAACTCTTCCCCAAAACCACCGACAGGGAAAAAGAGAGGGGCTGAATACCACAGGTTGTTTTGTTTGTTTGTTTTAAGTTCAACTAGCCAACATATAGTACATCATTAGTTTTTGATGTAGTGTTCAATGATTCATTAGTTGCGTATAACACCTAGTGCTCATCACATCACATGCCCTCCCTAATGCCCATCACCAAGTTACCCCAACCCCCCACCCCCTTCCTTCTGCAACCCTCAGTTTGATTCCTAGAGTCAAGAGTCTCTAATGGTTTGTCTCCTGTTCAGATTTCTTCCCATTCAGTTTTCCTTCCTTCCCCTATGGTCCTCTGCATTATTCCTTATATCCCACATACAAGTGAAACCATATGATAATTGTGTTTCTCTGATTGATTTATTTCACTTAGCATAATACCCTCCAGTTCCATCCATGTTGATGCAAATGGTGGGTATTCATCTCTTCTGATGGCTGAGTAGTATTCCATTGAATATATGAACCACATCTTCTTTATCCATTCATCTGTTGCAGGACATGCCAGCTCCTTCTACAGTTTGGTTATTGAGAATACTACAGGTTACATTAACAGAGGAGCACAGAATCTGAAGTTTCCAAGATCCACCTTGGAAAGACTTGAGCCTGGTGGGCTTAGCAGTGCTCCAGGGGGAAGGAGGGCAGAGACCTGGGAGTGGGCAATATGATCTGAGGATCCCCTAGGTTGCATAAGGAGAAGCAGTTCCCCTGTTTGGAGTACATTTGGGAAAGGGGGTACAACATCTCAGGGGGGTGGACAAAATACCTGATGGGCACCATTGATCTGTTCCATTCACTAACATACAAACAGAGATGCTGGCTGAAGGCAGTGAGCCTTGGGACTGGTGTTCTACTGCAC
Source organism: Callorhinus ursinus (assembly GCF_003265705.2). Classification (NCBI taxonomy): domain Eukaryota; kingdom Metazoa; phylum Chordata; class Mammalia; order Carnivora; family Otariidae; genus Callorhinus; species Callorhinus ursinus. The sequence continues at coordinate 355,895 of NW_027397192.1, read as the reverse complement.
TTAACCATAAACTGCAAACCACTGACCAGTGCAACCAGTCTCTGAGACAAACCGCCAAATAGACACAGAGCAGTGAGACCCACCCACAGAGGTTCAGCATGGGTCCATGCCACATGGATCTCTAAAACTTGGAGTTTTGAAACCCAGCCACTCACCTGAGATGAAACATAGAAATGCGGTGCCACCTGACAGGCAGACAGCTCAGACACAGGCAGGGTGAAGGCAGGGATATGGCAAAAGACAGGGACACAAGACAGGTGATTGTTTGCTTTCATGTGAGGGCTTCCTGAAGAGCAGTGGGCACAAACTCCCCACTCTGGGGATGAGAGTGGGGTGATGTCATTTTCACCCTACCCATAAGAACTGACTGACTTCAGAGAGCAAAGCACAATCACAAAGGGGAGTCTGGAGCCCATCACACCAAGCACCACCCTCCTGCACCCTGAAAGTGCATCTCCACTACAGCAAGTCCACCTGAGAATCAGTGCAATAGGGTCCTCTTATTGCATGAAAACCAGCATGAAACCCTGCATGCACCAAGTCTACTGATCATAGAGTATCACAAAACTTCAGCTCTAGTGAAAATAGGAACTTCCTTTTTATTTTTTTATTATTTTTTATTATTTATTTTATTTTATTTATTAATATTTTTAAATTTTTTATTTTTTTTCCTTTTTGGATCTAGCTTCTTTTAACAAGAAGAGCAAAACACACCTAGGATCTAGCTTTCTTTCTTTCTTTTTTCTTTTTTTCAAATTTTTTAAAATATATTTTATGTTTTGGATCCAGTTTCTTCAAAAGCAGACCAAACCACACTCTGGTCTAGCATCCCTTCTTTTTTTTTTTTATTTCCACAACAAAATGAGGAGATGAGGAATTCATCCCTAAAGAAAGAACAGGAAAAGTGAGGAGTTAAGATGGCCAAGGAGTAGGGGACCCTAAATTTGTCTGGTCCCTGGAATTCAGCTACATAGTTACCAAATCATTCTGATCATCTGCAAAAACAGTCAGAGATCTGAGAAAAGAAATGCTGTAATTCTACAAATAGAAAAGTGACCACTTTTTGGAAGATAGGAAGTGCAGAGACTTGAATCCAGGACGATATATCAGAGGATACAGCAGCGGGGAAGGATCCAGGTTAAGGAGGTTAATGCAAAGGATTATAAGCAGCGGAGCACAAAATTGGAACTTTTATATGTCAGCTACTGTGGGGGACATCCCTGCATTAAAGGTGCTCAGGTGGTGAAGTGGGTGGAATCCCAGGTAGAAGAGCGTGGTCTCAGGATCCCCAGGGTTAGAGAAAGAACAGGGGTGCTTGAGTGTGTCAGAGTTCCCAGGCATTGGAGCAGGGAAGTAAACTGAAAATAGCAAGGCTAGGCAGTGGCTTTCTGCTCAGTATTGCCATAAACTATGAACCATGGCACAATCCCATGACAATGCTCCAAGCAGGGGCCCAGTAAAAGAAGTGTGGTGATATCCCCCTCCCTCCTCCAGAGGAACAGCATGGGTCCAGGCTATAGTAGTCCCTAAAATATGGGACTTGAAACTGAGTGGCATGCCTGAGGGGAAAAAGAAATGCTTGGTCACAACTTGGATGAACAAAGAGTTCAGATGGAAACCGGGGAGACAAAAGTGAGGGCTAACTGAAGAGTGGGGTCACAGACTTACAGTTCTGGGGCTAGAGAGTGGGTGGGATGCCACCATTTTCATTACCCTATCAGTGCTGAAATCCATCAAGGACAAAACACTGCAACATAGTGGAATCTGGAGCTGCTTACATGGATCCTGGTTCCCTGGCAAGGAATGTGCATTTCCACAAGTGCAAGGGCACCTGAAGATCAGCACAACAGGTCCCTGCCCAGGAAGACCAGCAGGAACAACTGGCTAGTACCAAATTTACCAATCATATAGAACAGCATATATGTTTTCTTTCTTTCCTAATTTGGGATCAGGTTTCTTTTAAAAGGCAGAAGAAAATACACAAAGGATCTAGTTTCTTTTTTTCTGTTGTTTTGTTTCTTGTGTGATTTTTTTCTTATTTTATTCTGTTTTTGTTTTCTTCTGTTTTGTTGTTTGTTTTTTCTGTTGTTGTTGTCTTTTATCTCTCATTCTTTTGTTTCTGGACATAAAGACGAGACATAAATGCACCCCAAAAATAAACAACAGAAGGTAGTACTCACTGCCAGGGATTTAATCAATACAGATAAAAGTAAGATGTCTGAACTAGAATTTAAAACAATGAATAAAGAGAATAGCTGGGCTTGAAAAAAGCATAGAAGACATTAGAGAATCCCAAATGTAGAAATAAAATTGAATCAGGCAGAGATTAAAAATGCTATTACTGACATCAAGTCACAAATGGAGGCTCTAACAGCAAGGATAAATGAAGCAAAAGAGAGAGTCAGTGATATAGAAGACAAAATGATAGAAATATGGGAGCTGAAAAGAAGAGAGAAAGGCAGCTACTAGATCATGAAGGGAGACTTCAAAAACTCAGCAATTCAATAAAGCAAAATAATATCTGCATAATAGGGCTCCCAGAAGATGAAGGGGAGGGCAGAAGGTTTCTTTGAAATAATTATACCTGAAAACTTCTGTAATAATCTGGGGAAGGAAACAGGCATTCAAGTCCAGGAGGCACAGAGAAACGCCCTCCCCCCCAAAAAATCAATAAAAATAGATTCACATCTCAACATATAATAGTGATGCTTGCAAACTTCAAAGATAAAGAGAAAATCTTGAAATCAGCTCAGGACAAGAGGTCCTTATCCTACAATGGTATAGATATAAGGCTGGCAGCAGATCTGTCCACAGAGAACTAACAGGCCAGAAAGGACTGGCATGATATATTCGATGTACTACATGTGAAAAGTATGCAACCTAAGAATACTCTATCCAGCAAGGCTGTCATTCAGAATAGAGGGACAGATAAAGAGTTTCCAGGATAAACATAAACTAAAAGAATTTGTGATTACTAAACCAGGCCTGCAAAAAAATATTTAGAGGATTCTTTCAGGGAAGAGAGAGCCCAAACATAACAAAGACCAGAAAGGAACAGAGACAATCTACAAGAACAGTGACTTTACAGGTGATACAGTAGTACCAAATTCACATCTTTCAATAATCAATCTAAATTTAAATGGATTAAATACTCCAATCAAAAGACACAGCATATCAGATTGGGGGGGAAAAAAGACCCATTGATACGCTGTCTACAAGAGACTCATTTTAGAACTAAAAATACCTCCAGATTCAAAGTAAGGGAGTGAAAACCATTTAGCAAGCTAATGGACATCAAAAGAAAGCTGGAATACAAATCTTTATATGAGACAAACTAGATTTTAAAACAAAGACTAGTAAGAGATGAAGAAGGATACTGTATCACAATAAAAGAGTCTATCCAACAATAAGATTTAACAATTGTAAATAGTTATGCCCTTAAATTGGGAGCAGCTAAATAAACCAATTAATAACAAAATTAAACAAACACATTGATAATAATATAATAATATTAGGGGAGCTTAACACCTGACTCACAGCAATGAACAGATCATCTAAGCAGAAGATCAACAAGGACAAAAGAGCTTTTAATGATACATTGGGTCAGATGTACTTCACAGATATATTCAGAACATTTCATCTAAAACAACAGAAAACATATTCATCTTAAGTACACATGGAACGTTCTCCAGAATAGATGACATACTGGGTCATAAATCAGGTTTCAAACAGTACCAAAAGATTGAGATTATACAATGTATATTTTCAGACCACAATGTTTTGAAACTTAAACTCAATCACAAGAAAAAATTTGGAAGGAACACAAACACATGGAGGTTAAAGAGAATCCTACTAAAGAATGCATGGGTCAACCAGGAAATTAAAGAAGAATTTAAAAAATACATGGAAGCAAATGAAAACGAAAACACAACAGTTCAGAACCTTTGGGATGCCGCAAAGGCTGTCCTAAGAGGAAAGTATATAGTAATATAGGACTCTCTCAAGGAACAACAGAAGTCTCAAATACACAATGTAACCTAACACGTAAAGGAGCTGGAAAAAGAACAACAAATAAAGCCTAAATCCAGTAGAAGAAGAGAAAAAATAAAGAATACAGCAAAAATCAATGATATTGAAATAAAAAAAAAGAACACAGTAGAACAGATCAATGAAACTAGGAGCTGGTTCTTTGAAAGAATTAATAAGATTGATAACCATTTAGCCAGACATCTCAAGAAGAAAAGAGAAAGGACCCAAATAAATAAAATCATGAATGTAAGAGAAGAGATCACAAACAACACTAAAGAAATGCAAACAATTATAAGAGAATACTATGAGCAATTATATGCCAACTAATTAGGCAATCTGGAAGAAATGGCTGCATTCCTAGAAACACATAAACTAACAAAACTGAAACAGGAAGAAATAGAAAACCTGAATAGAACCATAACCAGCAAAGAAATTGAAACAGTAATCAAAAAACTCCCAACAAACAAGATTCCAGGGCCAGATGGCTTCCCAGCAGAATTCTACCAAACATTGAAAGAATATGATTCTTCTGAACCTATTTCAAAAAACAGGAATGGAAGGAAAGCTTCCAAACTCATATTATGAGGCCAGCACTACCTTGATCCCAAAACCAGATCCCACCAAAAAGGAGAATTGTAGATGAATAGCCCTGAATAACATAGATGGAAAAATTCTCACCAAGAGACTAGCTAATAGGATCCAATGGTACATTAAAAAAATTATTCACCACAACAAAGTGTGATTTATTCCTGGGCTGCAAGTGTGGTTCAACATCCATGAATCAATTAATGTGATACACCACAATAATAAAAGAAAGGACAAGAACCGTATGATTCTCTCAATAGATGTAGAAAAAAAGATTTGACAAAAGACAGCATCCTTTCTTGATAAAAACTCTCCACCATATGGGGATAGAGGGAACATACCTCAATATCATAAAAGTCATACATCAAAGACCTACAGGGCATATCATTCTCAACAGGGATAAACTGACAGCTTTTCCCCTAAGGTCAGGAACATGACAGGTATGTCCACTCTCACCACTGCTGTTAAACCTAGTAATAGTGGAATAGAACTCCTAGCCTCAGCAATCAGACAACAAAAAGAAGTAAAAGGCATTCAAGTTGGCAAAGAAGTCAAATTTTCACTCTGTGCAGAGGACATGATACTCTATAAAGAAAACCTGAAAGACTACACCCAAACATTGCTAGAAGTGATAGAATAATTCAGCAAAGGTGCAGGATATAAAATCAATGCACAGAAGTCAGTTGCATTTCTATACACCAAAATGAAGCAGAAGAAAGAGAAATCAAGGAATCGATCCCATTTACAATTGCACCAAAACTGTAAGCTACCTAGGAATAAACTTAACCAAAGAGGTAAAGGATCTGTCCTCTGAAACTATAGACTACTTATGAAAGAAATTGAAGAAGACACAAAGAAATGGAAAAACATTCCATGCTCATCAATTGGAGGAACAAATATTGTTAAAATGTCTATGCTACCCAAAGCAATCTACACATTCATTGTAAGCCCTATCAAATACTATTAGCATTTTTCCCAGAGCTGGAACAAACCTAAAATTTGTATGGAACCAGGAAAGACACTGAATGGTCAAAGAAAAGTTGAGAAAGAAAACCAAAGCTGGAGGAATCACAATTCCAGGCTTCAGACTGTATTACAAAGCTGTAATCAAAAAGATAGTATGGTACTGGCACAAAAACAGATACATAGATCAATGGAACAGACTAGAGAACCCAGAAATGGCCCTTCAACGCTACGGTTAACTAATCTTCAACAAAGCAGGAAGAAATATACAAAGGAAAAAAGACACTCTCTTCAACAAATGGTATTCGGAAAACTGGACAGCCACATGCAGAAGAATGGACCATAAACTGGACCATGAACACACATTTCCTCAGGGAAGACATACAAATGACCCACAGACACATCAGTTGGCATCAGGGAAATACAAATCAAAACCTCAATGAGATACCGCCTCACACTTGTCAGAATGGCTAAAATTAGTAAGTCAGGAAACAAGAGATGTTGGCAAGGATGCAAAGAAAGGGGAACCCTCTTATACTACTGCTGGGAATACAAACTGTGCAGTCACTCTGGAAAACTGTATGGAGGTTCCTCAAAAAGTTAAAAATAGAGCTACCCTGCACCCAATAATTGCACTACTAGGTATTTTTCCAAAGGATAAAAACATAGTGATTCGAAGGGGCACATGCACCCCAGTATTTGTAGCAGCAATATCCACAATAGCCAAAATATGGAAAGAGCTGAGATTTCCATGGATGAATGGATAAAGATTTTATATATATATATAATATTACATATTTTATATAAAAATGGATATTATATAAATGGATAAAGAATATTATATATAACACATATATATATAATGTAATATCATTAGCCATCATAAAGAATGAAATCTTATTATTTATTTGCAATGACATGAATGGAACTACAGGGTATTATGAGAACTGAAATAAGTCAGTCAGAAACAGAGAAATACCCTATGATTTCATTCTTATGTGGAATCTAAGAAACAAAACAGATGAACATAGGGGAAATGAAGGAAAAGCAAAATAAGATGAAATTTGAGAGGGAGGCAATCCATAAGATACACTGAACTCTGGGAAACAAACAGCCTTTCTGGAGGGGAGGTGGGTGTTGGAAAGGGATAATTGTGTAATGGGTGTTAAGGAGGGCACTTGATATAATGTGCACTGGGTGTTATATGAAACTGTTGAATCACTAAGTTCTACCTCCAAAACTATTAAAAAAAAAAAGAAAAGAAAAGAAAACAGGAAGAAGTACCTGACAGTGATTTAACCAACATAGCTATAAGTAAGATATTTTAACTAGAATTTATAACAACAATTATAAGGATACAAGCTGGGCTTGACTAAAGCATAGAAGACACTAGAGAATCACTTACTACAGAGATAAAAGAACTAAAACCTAGTCATGCCAAAATTAAAAATGTCATAACTGAGATGAAAACCTGAATAAATAACATGAAAACAAGGATGTACCAAGTACAGGAAAGAATCAGTGATATAGAAGATAAAGTTATGGAAAATAATGAAGCTGAAAGGAAGAAAGAAAGGTATTGTATAATGAATGTAAACTTAGGAAGCTCAGTAACTGCTTAAAGTGTAATAACATTTGTATCATAGGAGTCCCGGAAGATGAAGAAAGAGAAAAAGGAACAGAAAGTTGAGTTGAGCAAATTAAAGCTGAAAACTTCCCTAACCTGGGGAAGGAAACAGACACTGAATCAGAGAAGCACAGAGAACTCCCATTCAATTCATCAAAAGCTGGCCATCACCAACATATCATAGTAAAATTCATGAAATACACAGACAAGAAAAGAATCCTGAAAGCAGCTAAGCAAAAAGCCATTAACCTACAGGGGAAGACAAATCAGGGGCAAAGCAGATCTGTCCACAGAAAAATTACAAGAGCGAAGGCAGGGGCAGAATATATTCAATGTACTGAATGGGAAAATTCTGCAGCCAACTGTATTTTATGCAGCAAGTCTGTCATTGAGAATAGAAGAAGAGATAAAGAATTTCCCAGGCAAACAAAAAACTAAAGGAGTTTATGACCCGTAAATCAGCCCTGCAAGAAATATTACAGGGTACACTTTGATTGGGGAAAATGACCAAAAGCAACATACAAAGAAAGGAACAGAGAACAACACAAGAAGAACCAACATTACAGGTAACAAAATGACACTAAATTCATATATATCTGTAATCATTCTGAATGTAAATGGACTAAATGCCAAACGACATAGGGTATCATAATAGATAAAAAAAAAAAACAAGACCCAGCTATATGCTGCCCACAAGAAATTCATTATACACTTAAAGATACTTGCAGATTGAAAGTGAGGAGACAGAAAACCTCCTACCATGCTAATGAGAAAAGAAAGCCAGAGTACCAAACTTATATCAAACTAGATTTTAAAACAAATACAGTAACAGGAGATGAAGAATGACCTTATATCATAATTAAGGGGTCTATACAGTAAGAAGACATAACAATAGTAAACATTTATGCCCCCACATTGAGATAACCAAAAATATAAATCAATTAATATCAATGAATAGCAAACATAAAGGAACTCATTGACAATAATACAATAATAGTAGGGGACATTAACACCCCACTCACAGCAATGGACAGATCAGCTAAGCGGAAAATCAACAAAGAAACAATGGATTTCAGACAAACTAGACCAGACGAACTTAACAGATATATTCAGAATATTTTATGATGAAGCAACAGAATACACCTTCTTTTCAAGTGCACAGAGAACATTGTCTAGAATGGATCATATCCTGGGTAATAAAGCAGCCTTCAACAAGTACAAAAATATTGAGATCATATGCATATTTTCAGACCACAATGCTATGAAACTTGAAGTCAAGCACAAGAAAAAATTAAGAAAGACCACAAATATGTGGAGGTTAAAGAACATCCCACTAAAGAATGAATGGGTTAACCAGAAAATTAAAAAAGAAATTAAAAAGTACATGGAAGCAAATGAAAAAGAAAACATGACAGTCCAAAACATTGGATGCAGCAAAGGCAGTCCTAAGAGGGAAGAATATTGCAATATTGACATGAAGGAAATAGAAATTATCAGCAAGTAAAGCCTAAATCCAGAAGATAAAAAGGAAATAATAAAGATTAGAGCAGAAATAAATGATATAGACACAAACAAACAAAGAAAAATAACAGTAGAAGAGATCAAAATAGCTAAGAGCTGGTTCCTTGAAATAATTAACAAAATTGATAAACCCCTAGCTAGGCTTATCAAAAAGAAAAGAGAAAGAACCCAAATAAATAAAAACATGAAGGAAAGAAGAGAGATCATGATTAACACCAAAGAAATATAAACAATTAAAAGAGAATATTATGAAAAATTATATTCTAACAAACTGGGCATTCTGGAAGAAATGGACAAATTCCTATAAACATTCAAACTACCAAAGCTGAAACTGGAAGAAATAGAAAATTTGAACAGGCCCCAAACCAGCAAAAAAATTGAATCAGTAACTAAAAATCTCCCAATAAACAAAAGTCCAGGGCTAGATACCTTCCCAAGGGAATTGTACCAGACATTTAAAGAAGAGTTAATACCTATTCTTATCAAATCATTCCAAAAAATATAAATGAAATGAAAATTTCCAAACTCCTTCTACAAGGCAAGGATTACTGTGATTCCAAAACCAGGCAAAGACCCCAATATGAAGGAGAATTACAAGACAATATCACTGATGAACATGGACGACAACAATTCTCAAGATACTAGCAAGTTGCATCCAACAGTACATTAAAAGAATTATTCACCACAATCAGGTGGGATTTATTCCTGGGCAACAGAGGTGGTTCAGTATTTGCAAATCACTCAACGTGATATACTACATTAGTAAAAGAAAAGATAAGAATCATGATCCTGTCAATAGATGCAGAAAAAGCATTTCACAAAATACAACATCCATTTTTTTAAAGATTTTATTCATCTATTTGACAGAGAGAGATTGAGAGAGAGAGAGAGACAGAGAGAGAGAGAGTGTGTGCAAGCAGGGGGAGTGGCAGGCAGAGGAAGAGAGAGAGAAGCAGGCTCCCCACCGAGCGGGGAGCCTGACATGGGGCTTGACCCCAGGACACCGAGATCATGACCAGAACTAAAGGCAGACGTTTTGCGGACTGAGCCACCCAGATGCCCCTGCAGCATCCATTCTTGATAAAAACCCTCAACAAAGTAGGTATAGATAGAACATACCTCACCATCATAAAGGCCACGTACAAAAGACCTACAGCTAATATCATCCTCAGTGGGGAAAAACTGAGAGCTTTTTCTCTATGGTCAGGAACAAGACAAGGATGTCCACTCTCACCATTGTTTTTTAATATAGGAATGGAATTCTTAGCCTCAGCAATCAGACAATGAAAATAAATAAAAATCATTCAAATAGGCAAGGAAGAAATCAAATTTTCACTATTGCAGACCACATGATACTCTATGTAGAAAACCCAAAAGGTTCCACAAAAAAAATGCTAGAACTTATACATGAATTCAGCAATGTTGCAGGATATAAAATCAACATGCAGCAATATGTTGCATTTCTATACATCAATAATGAAGCAGCATAAAGAGAAATCAAGGAATCGATCTCCTTTGCAATTCCACCAAAAACTGTAAGATACCTAGGAATAAACCTAAGCAAAGAGGTAAAAGATCTGTACTCTGAAAAATGTAGAACACTTATGAAGGAACACTTATGAAAGAAACACTTAGGAAAGAGGACACAAAGAAATGAAAAAGCATTCCATGTGCATGGGTTGGAAGGACAATCATTGTTAAGATGTTTATACTACCCAAAGCAATCTAAATTTCTATTGCAATCCATGCCAAAATACCACCAAGATTTTTCACAGAGCTAGTACAAGCAATCCTAAAATTTATATGAAACCACAAAAGACCTTGAATAGCCAATGCAATTCTGAAAAAGAAAAACAAAACTGGAGGCATCACAATTCCAGACTTGAAGCTATTATGACAAATCTGTAATCATCAAGACAGCATGGTACTGGAACAAAAACAGACATATAGATCAATGGAACAGAATACAAACCCCAGAAATGGGCCCACAACTATATGGTCAACTAATGTTCAAAAGAGCAGGAAAGAATATCTAAGGGACAAAAGACAGTTCTTCGACAAATGGTATTGGGAAAACTGGACAGCTACATACAGAAGGATGAAACTGGATGACTTTCACCATATACAAAATTAAACTCAAAGTGGATAAAGAAGATGTGGTCCATATATACAATGGAATATTACTCAGCCATCAGAAAGGATGAATACCCAACTTTTACATCAACATGGATGGGACTGGAGGAGATTATGCTAAGTGAAATAAGTCAAACAGAGAAAGTCAATTATCATATGGTTTCACTTATTTGTGAAACATAAAGAATAGCATGGAGGACATTAGGAGAAGGAAGGGAAAAATGAAGGGGGGGAAATTGGAGGGAGAGATAAACCATGAGAGACTATGGACTCTGAGAAATAAACAGGGTTTTAGAGGGGTGGGGGGGGATGGGTTAGCACAGGGATGGGTATTAAGGAGGGCATGTACTGCATGGAGCACTGGGTGTTATATGAAAACAATGGATCATGGATCATCACATCAAAAACTAATGATGTATTATATGGTGACTAACATAACATAATAAAATTTAAAAAAAAAAAGAAAGAAAGAAAAGGACAGAAGACATAGAGATTTTTCCAAAGAAGACATTCAGAGGACTAACAGACACATGAAAAAATGCTCAACATCACTCATCGACAGGGAAATACAAATCAAAACTAAAATAACATACCGACTCACACCTGTCAGAATGGCTAAAATTAACAATACAAGAAACAACAGCTGTTGGCAAGGAGGCTGAGAAAGGGGAACCCTCTTGCACTGTTGGATGGAATGCAAACTGGTACAGTCACTCTGGAAAACATTATGGAGGTTCCTCAAAAATTTGCACATAGAACTACCCTGTGATCCAGCAATTGTACTAACAGATATTTACCCAAAGGATACAAAAGTACTGATTTGAAGGGATATGTGCACCCCAAAGTTGTTTTTTTTTTTTTACTTTAAATTCTGTTAGTTAACATACAGTGCAGCATTTGTTTCTAGAGTAAAATTCAGTGATTCTCACTTACATGCAACACCCAGGACTCATCACAAGTGCCCTGATTAATATCCATCACACTTCTAGCCCATCACCCACCCACTTCTCTCCATCAACCCTGTTTGTTCTCCATTGTTAAGAGTCACGTACAGCTTGTTTCCCTTTTTCTTTTATTCTTTTCCCCCTTCCTCTATGTTCATCTGTATTCTTTCTTAAATTTTACATATGAATGAGAGCATATGGTATTTGTCTTTCTCTAACTTATTTCACCTAGCATAATACACTTTAGTTCCATCCATGTCCTTGCAAATGGCAAGATTTCATTCTTTTTGATATTTGAATAATATTCCATTACATATATATACCAAATCTTCTTTATCCATTCACCAGAAAAATGGACAATTGGGCTCTCTCCAAAGTTTGGCTATTGTTGACAATGCTGCTATAAACATATAAGGGGTTCATATATCCCTTTGAATTTGTATTTTTGTATCCTTTGAATAAATACCTAGTACTAAAATTGTTGGATTGTAAGATATTTCTAATTTAAACTTTTTGAGGAACCTCCATAGAGTTTGAGAATAAGTATTAACTCCTCTTTAAATGTCTGGTACAATTCCCCTGGGAAGCCACCAGGCCCCAGACTTTGTTTTTTCAGAGATTTTTGATTACTGATTCAATTTAATTTCTGGCTATGTGTCTGCTCAAATTCTCTATTTCTGCCTGTTTCAGTTTGGGAAGTTTGTACGTTTCTAGGAAATTGTCCATTTCTTCCAAGTTGCCCACTATGTTAGCATATAATTTTTCATGGCATTGTCTTTTAATTGTAATTCTGTAGTGCTGTTTGTGATTTCTCCTCCATTTGTGATTTTATCTAATTGAGTCATTTCTCTTTTCTTCCTTATTTTAATTTTTATATTTTTTTACTCGTAATTTTTTTATGTTATGTTAGTCCCCCTACAGTATATCATTAGTTTTTAATGTAGTGTTCCATGATTCATTATTTGCATATAACATCCAGTGCTCATTACAACATGTGCACTCCTTAATACCCATCACCTGGCTATCACATCCTGCCATCCCCTCCACTCTGAAGCCCTCAGATGGTTTCCTGGGGTCCATAGTCTTATGGTTCATCTTCCACTCTGATATCCCTCCCTTCAGTATTCCCTTCCTTCCCGTAATGTCCTCGATGCTATTCCTTATGTTCCACATATTAGTGAAACCATATGATAATTCTCTTTCTCTGCTTGACTTATCTCACCTAGCATAATCCCTCTCCTGTTCCATCCACATTGATGCAAATGGTATGTATTCATTCTTTCTGATGGCTGAGTAATATTCCATTGTATATATGAACCACATCTTTATCCATTCACCAGTTGAAGGGCATCTCAGCTCCTTCCACAGTTTGGCTATTGTGGACATCGCTGCTATGAACATTGGGGTGCATGTAACCCTGCTTTTCACTACATCTGTATCTTTGGGGTAAACACCCAGTAGTGAAATGTCTGGGTCATAGGGTAGCTCTATTTTTAATTTTTTGAGGAATGTCCATAATGTTTTCTAAAGTGGCTGTACTAAATTGTATTCCCAACAACAGTGTAAGAGGGTTCCCCTTTCTCCACATCCTCTTCAACATTTGTTGTATCCTGCTCTGTTAATTATTGCCATTCTAACTGGCATAAGGTGGTATATCAATGTGGTTTTGACTTGAATTTCCCTGACAGCTAATGATGTTGAACATTTTTTCATGTGTCTGTTAGCCATTTGTATATCTTCTTTGGAGAAGTGCCTATTCATGTTTTCTGCCCATTTTTTGACTGGATTATCTGTTTTTGGGGTGTTGAGTTTAGAAGTTCTTTGTAGATCCTTGATACCAGCCCTTCATCTGTAATGTCATTTGCAAATATCTTCTCCCATTCCATGGGTTGCCACTTTGTTTTATTGACTATTTCCTTTGTTATGCAAAAGCTTTTTGTCTCGATGAAGTCCAAAAGTTTCATTTTCAATTTTGTTCCCCTTGCCGTTGGAGACATGTCATGAAAGTAGTTGCAGTGGCCAATTTAAAAGAGGTTGCTGCCTATGCCCTCCTCTAGGATTTTGATGGATTCCTGTCTCATATTGAGGTCTTCCATCCATTTTGAGTTTATCCTTATGTATGGTGTAAGAAAGTGGTCCGGTTTCATTCTTCTGGATGTGGCTATCCAATTTTCCCAGCACCATGTATGGAAGAGACTGTCTTTTTTCCATTGGATATTTGTCCCTGATTTATCATAGACTAGTTGACCATAGAGTTGAGGGTCTATTTCTGGAGACTCTATTTTGTTACATTGACCTATGTGTCTGTGTCTGTGCCAATACCATGCTGTCTTGGTGATTATAGCTTTGTAATATAGCTTGAAGTAAGGCAACATGATGACCCCAGCTTTGATTTTCTTTTTCAACATTCCCTTGGTGATTCAGGCTCTTTTCTGGTTCCATAGAGATTTTCGGATTGTTTGTTACAGTTCTTTGCATAATGTCAATGAAATTTTAATAGGGATCGTGTTGAAAGTGTGGATTGCTCTGGCATCATTAATCTCTCTCAGTCAGATCTCTTCAGCTTTAATCTGCTTTTCCCAGGCCTCCTCTGTTTCCTTCTTTTCTATCATCTTATCTTGTAGCTTGCTAATTTGTTATTTTGCCTCATTTACTCTGGCTGCCAGGGAATCCATTTTAGACGGTTTTTCATTCATAGCATTTTTAATTTCAGCCTGATTAGATCTCATTTCTGCTCTTAGAGATTCTATATTGTCATTAATATTTTTCTCAAGCCTAGATATCAACTTCATAATTGCTACTCTGAAGTCTATCTCTGACATCTTGTTTATGTCCATATCCATTGGGTCTGTGGCCGAGGCCATAGTCTCTGATTCTTTTCTTTTTGGGGGGTTCCTCCTCTTATTCATTCTGTTGAGGGTTAGTTTAGAGAATGTACAGAGTCCAAAGTTTTAACCACGACCTAAGGAAGATGCACCTGTTTTATAGGGACCCTATGGTTGTCTTCCTCTGGTTCTTCCAGCCTGTCTTCTGGGGGAGGGGCCTGCTGCACTTTTACTCATGCAGCCCAGCTTGGGCAGAGTTGCCCTGCCCCCTGTCAGGAGAGTGGGCTCAGTGGAAACCATTTTTTTGTGCTTTTGTTCTCTATCAGCTTCCTAAGTCTCTTCCCTCTCTTCTGAGAGTCAGAGCAGAAATGACCATACCCAAACCTCTGACCAAGAACACAGAAATCATAGTCTGCTTTTCATTGAGCTCTCCAGGACACACAATCTCCTTTTCTGTCTGCACTGCTAAAAACCTCAGCATCCCCAGTTGTGTGCCCCACAGCAACTCTTCCAGAGGTCGACCCCCTTTATGTTTCTAAAACCACGAGTTGCCCCCGGTTCACATGCACACACCCACAGCTCCTGGATCTTGTCTGGGGGCTGCACTAAAGTCGTTTCCCTACTGCTACAGGTCTGTGAGTCTGTGCCCCGTCCCCAACGCAGGACACTTTCACACTCTGGTGTTATATCACCCTCCTGGTGCCAGCTTATGGTGTCTCCCTTCCCCTTCTGTTTATTTTCCAATATCTGCCCACAGAATCACAGCTCCACCCTTCATACCTCTAGACCATCGGAGATATTCTGCTTGTAGAGATCCACATATATATTCTTACATCTCAGGTTGATTTCCTGAGTGTTCAGAATGGTTTGGTAGATATCCAGCTAAATCCAGGGGACCGGTTGAAGTAGGGTCCCCTACTCCTCCACCATCTTGCTTCCCTCCTTCTTTTCTTTCTTATTTTTTAAAGATTTTATGTATTAAGTTGAGAGAGAGATAGTAAGAATGAGCAGGGGGAGGGTCAGTGGTAGAAGCAGACTTCCCGCTGAGTAGAAAGCCTGATGCGGGTCCTGGTCCCAGAACTCCCAGATCATTATTTGAGCCAAAGGCAGTTGCTTAACCAACTGAGTCAACCTAGACACCCCTCTCTTTTATTTTTGATAAGTCTGGCTAGGGGTTTATCAATTTTATTAATTCTTTAGAAGAGGCACCTCTTATTTTCATTAATTTGTTTTACTGTTTTTTTCTTTGTTTCTATAACATTTATTTCTGCTCTAAAATTTAGTAATTTCCCTTCTTCTGCTGGCATTAGTCTTTATTTGATGTTCCTTTTCCAGCTACTTTAGGTATAAATTTGGGTTATTTATTTGAGACTTTTCTTACTTCTTGAGGTAGGCCTGTATTGCAATATACTTCCCTCTTCAATACTGCCTTTGCTACATCCCAAAGGTTTTAGACTGTCATGTTTTAATTTTCATCGCTTCTTTGTAATTTTTTAAATTTCTTCTTTAATTTCCTGGTTAACCCATTCATTCTTTAGTAAGATGTTCTTTAACCACCATGTATTTGTGGTCTTTCCAATTTTTTTCTTGTGGTTGAGTTCAAGTTTATAGCATTGTGGCCTGAAAATATGAATTGTGTGATCTCAATCATTTTGTACTTGTTGAGGACTGATTTGTGACCCGGTATGTGACCTACTCTGGAGAATGTTCCATGTGCACTCTAAAGGAATGTGTATTATGTAGGTTTAGCATGAAATGTTTTGAATATATCTGTTGAGCTCATCTGATCCAGTGTGTCATTCAAAGCCATTGTTTCCTTGTTGGTTTTCTGCTTAGATGATCTGTCCATTATTGTAATTTGGGTGATAAGGTCCCTTACTACTATTTTTCTGTTTTAATAACTCACTGAGTTCCCTAAGTTTACCTTCGTGGTCTATTACTTTTTCTTCCTTCTTCTTTCCAGCTTCATTATTTTCCTTAATTTTATCTTCTTTTTCACTGATTCATTCCTCTGATTCATCCATTCTCATTTTTATGGCTTCCACTAGGACTGCATCTCGGTTATAGCATTTTTAATTTTGGCCTGGCTAAATTTTAGTTCTTTTATCTCTACAGTAGGGGATTCTCTAGTGTCTTCTATGGTTTCTTCAAGATCGGCTAGTATCCTTATATTTTTTTTTTAATTCTCGTTCAGACATCTTACTTGTGTCTGTATTGATTAAATCCCTGGCTGTGAGAACTACCACCTGTTCTTTCTTTTGGGAAGAATCTCTCCATCTCATCATTTTGTCCAGACAAGAAAAAAAAAAACTAGATCCTGGGTGTGTTTTCATCTGCTTGTTAAAAGAATCTAGATCCCAAAATAAGAAAGAAAAAATAAAGTCCACTGAAACTAAACCAAAATATACAATATGTATTTGTATAAAGCATATTTATATATATATATACCCACACACACAAATTAAGAAATAATTATATAAAAGAATTGAAAAAATTTTAAATGAAAAATAATAATAAAAATAAAGAATAAATGTACAAAGGAAGCTAGATAGTATTTTCCTCTAGATCTGAAACTTTGCAGTCCTTTTGACCAGTAAAATTTGTGTGAGCTGATGTTCAGGTCTTGTGGAGTAGGGTTCTATTGCAGTGATTCTCAGGTGGACTTGCCATAGTGGAATTGTGCCTTCAGGGTGCAGTAAGATAGGGCTTTGGTTAAGCCACTCTGGACTTCACTAGGTGGTACTTTCTTTGCACCCTGAAGACTTTTAGCACTGATGGACAGGATGAGTATTGCAGTGGTATGTTCTTTAGCCCCAGAGTTGAAAGTTCACACCACCCCCCACACTCTTCAGTGAGCCTTCACAGAAGAACAATCAATCACTCTTGTCTCCCTGGTTTGTTTGAACTCTGTATTTATTCTACCTGTGTCTGCACTTTTTTTTTGTCTCAGGCTTGTGACTGAGTTTCAAAACTCCAAATTTTAGGGACTTCCCTAGCACAGACCCATGCTGCTCCCAGGAAGGGTCTCACCCCTTTCTGCCATTTGTTTATCCCAGGAAAGAGGTCACAAGATTGTAAAGCAGTTTGCAGTTTATGGCAATGCAGAGCAGAAAGCCACTACATAGATTCACTGTTCTCAGCTGCCTTCCAGGCTCCTATAGCATTTAGGTGCCACCCCTTCTTCTTGAGACCCAGTGAATCCTCAGATCACAGTGTCACACCTGAGATTTATCCCTCCTTCACTACCTGAGCACATTACCTAAGCACATTCCCCACAGTTGCAGAATTCTAAAATTTCCAATTTTTTGCTCTCCTGCTTATAATACTTTGCAGTAGCCTCCCTAAGCAGGCTCCCTCCTGCCACCATATCTACAGCTATATTTCCCCCAAATTCAAGTCTCTGCACCTCCTACCTTCCAAAAAGTGGTCACTTTTCTACTTGTAGACTTTCAGTTTTTGTTCTCTCAGTCCTCCAACTTATTTTTCCAGTGTTTGGAATGATTTGATAACTATCTAGCTGTATTTGAGGGAGGAGACAAACTTAGGGTCCCTCTAATCCTCCATATTAACTCCTCCCTGCCCCCTGATGTTTATAGCAGCATTACCAACAATAGCCAAACAATCAAGAGAGTCCAAACATCCATTGACTGATCAATGGATAAGAAAATATGGTATTTTCTATAACACGATGAAATATTACTCAGTCACCAAAAAGAATGAAATCTTTCCATTTGCAATGACATGGATGGAGCTAGAGTGTATTATGCTAAGCAAAATAAGTCGGTCAGAGAAAGACAAATACCATATAATTTCACTCATATGTTGAATTTAAGGAATAACACAGATGAATATATGGGAGGGGGAAAATAGAGAGAGGGAAACAAACCATAAGATATTCTTAATGATAAAGAACAAGCAGGGTTGATGGAGGGAGGTGGGCAGAGGATGGGCTGGATGGGTAATGGATATTAAGGAGGGCACTTGTTATGATGAGCATTGAGTGTTGTATGTAAGTGATGAATTCTGAATTCTACTCCTGAAACCAACATTGCATTGTATGCTATCTAACTAGAATTTAAATAAAATTTTGAAAAATAAGAAAAAAATCACTAACAATAATCTGAAAAAAATAAAACAGAGTAATTACGGATATACAATACAAGCATATCTCAGAGACATTGTGGGTTCAGTTCCAGACCACTGCAATAAAGCAAATACCAAAATAAAGTTATACAGATGAAAAATAAAAAACACACACAAGACAAGATGTCCACTCACACCAATTTTATTCAACATGGTACTGTAAGTCCTACACAAAGCAATCAGAGAAGAAAAAGAAATAAAAGGCATCTAAATTGCTAAGGAAGAAGTTAAACTGTCACTATTTGTGGCTGGCATGATGCTCTATATAAGAAACCCTAAAGACACAACCAAAAATCTATTAGAACTAACAAAAGAATTCAGTAAAGCTACAGTATTCAGAATTAATAAACATAAATATGCTGTTTCTATACACTTATAACAAAGTAGCAGGAAAAGAAATTAAGAAAACAACACCATTTACAATTATATCAAAATGAATCCAATACATAGAAATAAACTTTACCAAAGAGTTGAAAGACGTGTACTCTGCAAACTATAAAACATTGATGAAAAAGATGGAAGACAACACAAATGGGAAAATATTCCATGCTCATGGATTGGCAGAATTAATATTGTTAAGATGTTCATACTATTCAAAGCAATCTACAGATTCAAAATATCAGTGGCATTTTTCACAGAACTAGAGCAAGTAATACTAAAATTTGTATGGAACCACAAAAGACCCCAAATAGACAAAGCAATCTTGAGAAAGAATAACAAAGCTGTACATATCACAATCTCTGATTTCAAGATAGACTACAAAGATATAATAATTAAAGCTGGCACAAAAATAGACACATAGATTAGTGGAACAGAATAGAGAGCTCAGAAATAAACCCACACCATATGTTTAATTAATCTATAACAAAGTCAAGAATATGCAGTGTGGAACAGATAGCTTCTTAAATAATTGGTGCTATGAAAATTGGACAACTACATGTAAAAGAATGAAACTGAACCATTTTTTACACCATTCACAAAAATAAACTCAAAATGGATTAAAGATTTAAATATCAGACCTGAAACCGTAAAACTCATAGAAGAAATCATAGACAGCAATCTCTTTGACATCAACCTTAGCAACATTTTTCTAGAAATTTTTTTCATTTCCCTTGCCTGAAATGGAAGCAAAAATGAACTGTTGGTACTATATCAAATAAAAAGTTTTTGCACAGTAAAGGTAAACATCAACAAAACAAAAAGGCAATCTACTTAATGAGAGAAGATATTTATAAATAGTATATGTGATAAGGGTGTTAATATATAAAATATATAAAGAATTTATACAACTCAACACCAGAAAACTCACAAATAATCCAAAATGGGTAAAGGATCTGAAGAAACATTTTTCCAAAAACATACAGATGGCCAATAGATACATGAAAATATTCTCAACATCACCAATCACCAGGGAAAGCAAATCAAAACACCATGAGATATCACCTTACACGTGTCAGAATGGCTAGTACCAAAAAGAGGGGGAAAAAATAGCAAGTGTTGGCAAGGATGTGGAGAAAAAGGAACCCCGATGCACTCGTTTGGTAGAAATGTAAATTGGTACAGCCACTCTAGGAAACATTATGGAAGATCCTAAATAATTAAAAATAGAAATACCGTATAATACAGTAATTCTATTACATGATATTTACCCAAAGAAAATGAAAACTCTAATTCAAAATGATATAGGAACCCTCTGCTTATTGCAGAATTATGTATAATAGCTATAATATGGAACCAAACCAACTGTTCATCAATAGATGAATGGATAAAGAAGATGTGATATGTGTGTGTGTGTGTGTATGAATATTACAAGCATAACAAAGAAAAAAAGAATTATATATTCAACATAGATGAACCTAGATGGTATTATGCTAAGTGACATAAGTCAAAGAAACACAAATGCCATATAATTTTACTTATATGTGGAATCTAAAAAAAAAACCAACAACCAAAACCAATGAACAAACAAATAAAGCAAAAACAGACCCATAAATACAGAAAACAAAGTGGTAAAGATAAATGGATGGTGGAATGGACCAAATGGATAAGTGGAGTGGGAGGCATAGATTTCCAATAATGGAATGTATAAGTCATGGTGATGAAAGGTACAGCATAGGTAATATAATAAATGGTATTGTAATAACACTGTATGGTTACAGATGGTATCTAACTTGTCATGGGTCTATCATAATTTATAGAATTATGGAGTCACTATGTTGTGCACATGAAACTAATGTAACATTGTGTGTCAACTTTACTTCAATAAATAAGTTAATAAATAAATAAATTTAAAACTATAATGTTTTTAAAAAATAAAAAAAGTTGAGTTCTTGCAGTTTATGACTTTAAAAGTCTTTTTCAAAACTGCAGTAATTAAAATCATGTGATACTGACATAAATTCAGACATATACACTGAAGGAACAGTACACAGAGCTTATATATCCCTCAAGTATATATGGTCATATGATCTTCACCATGGGTACCAAGGCCACCAAAGTGAAAGACAGTCTCTTCAACAAATAGTACCGGGAAAAGTGAATATTTATAATCAAAAAATGAAGTTAGACTCATATTCTACCACAAAAATTTAACTCAACGTGGATTAAAAACCCAAACTTAGAGCTCAAAACTATAAAACATCTAGAAGAAAATATCAGGTTGAATCTTCATGACCTTGAGGTTAACAACAAATTCTTGGATTTAAAACACAATGCACATGCAACCAAATTAAAAATTGACAAATGGAAATATGTCAAACTTAAAAATTGCTGTGCACCAAAGTACACAATCAATAGAGGGAAAAGGCAACTTATACAATTGGAGGATTTTTGTTTTTTGTTTTTTTGTTTTTGCAAATCAAATATAAGCGGTTAATATCCAGCATATATAAAGAACTCCTTCAACTTAAAAATGCAAAAAATTAAATAACCTGATTTTTAAAAATGTGTGAAGGACTTGAATAGATATTTCTCCAAATATGATATACAAATGTCCAACAAGCATATGAAAAGATATTTTACATCAAGTATTACAAAAGAGATGCAAAGCAAAACCACAATGTCACTTTTTACTCACTAGAATAGCTATTATCCAAAAAACAAACAAAAATATTAAGTGTTTGTGAAGATGGGGAGAAAGAAGCCTTTTTGCACTGTTTGTAAGATTATAAAATGGTGCAACTATTATGGAAAAGAATATGGAGGTGTCTCAAAACTTAAAAAAGAACTACCATATGACCCAGCCATCTCACTTCTAGGTATGGATCTAAAAGAATTGAAAAAAGGTACTTGAAGAGATATTTGCACACCCATGTTTATAGCAGCACTATTCACATTAGTTAAGAGGATGAAGCAACCTAAATGTTTACCTACAGATAAATGGAGGGAACATATGTGGTATATTCATATAATGGAATATTTTTCAACTTCAAAATTCAACTACTGTTGGGCACCTGGGTGGCTCAGTCATTAAGCATCTGCCTTCAGCTCAGGTCATGATCCCAGGGTCCTGGGATCGAGTCCCACATCAGGCTTCCTGCCGGGCAGGAAGCCTGTTTCTCCCTCTCCCACTCCCCCTGCTTGTGTTCCTGCTCTCGCTGTGTCTCTCGCTGTCTCTGTCTCTGTCAAATAAATAAATAAAAAATAATATCTTAAAAATATATATATAAAGAACATCTTTAAAAAAAATTCAACTACCGTTACATGATATATCATGACAAAGGTTGAGGACATTATGCTAAGTGAAATAAGCCAGTCACAAAAAGAAAATACTGTATGATTCCACTTACATACTGTATCTAAAGTAGCCAAACTCATAGAAAAATGAAGTAGAATAGTAGTTCCCATAGTCTGGAGCAGGGGTAGGAAAGTTGTTTAATTGGTACAGAGTTTCAGTTTTGAAAGATCAAAAAGTTCTGGAGGTGCTTCACAACAATATGAATGTAGTTAATACCATTAAAATATACACATAAAATGTTTAAGATGGTAAATTTTAATGTATTTTAGTACAATTAAAGCTGGAGTGAAACATGTAAAACTATGGATAAATCGTGAATGTATACTGGTAAATTGAAGAGTCCAGTTGTAAAAGGATACATAATACATGAATCCATTTAAGACATTCTGAATAAAACAGAACTGTAGAGTGGGGATATTAGTCAGGACTTTCAAGTGAAAAGGAACCAACAGGATATGAATGAGTCCAACTATAGTATTTTTTTTAAGATTTGTTTATTTGAAGGAGAGAGGGGGAGGATGTGGAGGGGTAGAGAGAGAAAATCTCAAACAGACTCCCCACTGAGTATAGAGCCTGACATAGGGCTCAATCACAGGACCCCAAATCATGACCTGAGCTGAAACAAAGAATCATATGCTTAACCAATGGAGCCACCAAGGCGCCCCTGGGTCCACCTAAATTATTGAGGGCAATATTACTTTATTTAAAGTCTAGGGTTTAGGGGAGACAGAAAAGATGGCAGATGAGTAGGGGGCCCTATTTCAAGTCATCCCCTGAATTTAGCTGGATATCTATCAAACCATTTTGAACACCCATGAAATCAGCCTGAGATGTAAGAATATATATCTGGATCTCTACAAACAGAGTATTTCCAATGGTCTCGAGGTATGAAGCAGGGAGTCATGATTCTCTGGGCAGATATTGGAAGATAAACAGAAGGGGGAGGGAGCCACCATAAGCTGGCACCAAGAAGATGGTATAACACCAGAGTGCAAAAGCGTCCCATACTGGGGAAAAATCAAAGACTCATAGACACATAGAGGTGGGGAAAGAACTTTAGTGCAACCCCCAGACAGGATCCAGGAGCTGTGGGTGTGTGCACAAACTGGGGATGGCTAGCAGTTTTAAAAGCACAAAGAGCAGAGACAAGCCTGGCCCTGGGTTCCACTGATGGGAGAGTTGCTGTGGGGAGCACAACTGAAGAGGCTGTGGTTTTTACCAGCGCAGACATAAATGGAGACTGTGAGTCCTGGAGAGCTCAGTGAAGAGCAGACTGTGATCTCTCTCTTCTAAGACAGAGGTTTGGACACTGTAACTTCTGCTCTGACTCTCAGAAGACAAGCAGAAGTCCACCAGGGAAAGCTGCCAGAGAAAAAAAGCCCTCCAAAACCAGTTTTCAATGAGCACATCCCCAAACGGGCAGGGCAACTCTGCCAAGGCAGGGTTGCCTGAGTAACAGCATGGCAGTCTCCTCCCCCAGAAGACAGTCAGGAAGAACAAGAGGCTGACAACCCCAAGGACTCTATAAAACAGGTGCATCTTGCACCTGTTAATACTTTGGACTCTGTACATTCCCTCAACGACCCCACAACAAAATAACTAAGGGGAGGAACCCCCAACAAAGAAAAGAATCAGAGACTATGGCCTCTGCCACAGACCTAATGGATATGGATATAAGCAAAATATAAGAAATAGGCTTCAGAGCAGTAATTATGAAGTCGATATCAAACCTTGAGAAAATATTAGCAACAATATAGAATCTCTAAGGACAGAAATGAGATATAATCAGGCCAACATTAAAAATTCTATGAATGAAATGCAGTACAAACTGGATATTCTGACTGCCAGGGTAAATGAGGCACAAGAACGAATTAGTGAACTAGAAGATAAGATGATAGAAAAGGAAGAAACCGAGGAGGCCTGGGAAAGACCTTAAAGCCCAAGAGATCAGACTAAGTGACATTAATGACGCTATGAAACATTCCAGTGTCAGAATTATTGTGATACCTGAGGGGGTGGAGAGAGAGAGGGGTCTAGAAGACATATTTCAGCAAATCATGGCTGAGAACTTTCCTAATCTGGGGAAAGAAACAAACATTCATGTCCAAGAGGCAGAGAGGACCCCTCCCAGGATCAATCAGAACAGACCAACACCCTGACATATAATAATACAATTTGCAAATCTTAGATCCAAGGAACAATCTTGAAAGTGGTGAGGAGGAAGAGATTTCTTATGTACAGAGGGAGAAACATCAGAATAACATCAGACCTGTCCACAGAGACGTAGCAAGCCAGAAAAGGATGGTAAGACATATTCAGGGTACTAAATGAGAAGAACATGCAGCCAAGGATACTTTATCCAGCAAGGCTGTCATTCAAAACAGAGGGAGAGACAAGGAATTTACAAGATGGGCAGAAATTTAAAGGATATGTGATCACCAAGGCGGCTATGCAAGGAAGATTAAGTGGTGTTCTATAAAAGAAGAAAAACCCCAAGAGAAATACAGAGAGAAATTTTCAGAGACAATCTAAAGAAATAAGCACTTCACAGGCAACATGTTGGCAATAAAATCATATCTTCCAATAATCACTTTCAACGTGAACAGCCTAAATGTTACCATGAAACAGCAGAGAGTTGCAGATTGGATAAAAAGACATGACCCATCTATATGCTGTCTACAAGAGACACATTTTGAACCTAAAGACACCTCAAGAATGAAAGTGAGGGGATGGAGAACCATTTTTCATGACAATGAAACCTCAAAAGAAAGCTGGGGTAGCAATCCTCATAGCAGACAAATTAGATTTTAAGCTAAAGACTGTAGTAAGAGATACAGAAGGGCACTATATCATTCTTTTTTTTTTTTTGGCAGATAAAATAGAAGGCATTTTATTTTGGTTTTTTTATTGTTATGTTAATCACCATATATTACATCATTAGTTTTTGGTGCAGTGTTCCATGATTCATTGTTTGTTCATAACACCCAGTGCTCCATGCAGAACGTGCCCTCCTCAATACCCATCACCAGGATAACCCATCCCCCTCCCCCCCTCCCCTCTAGAACCCTCAGTTTGTTTTTCAGAGTCCATCATCTCTCATGGTTTGTCTCCCCCTCTGACATACTCCCCTTTTCTTCCTCTCCTGTTATCTTCTTCTTTTTCTTTTTTCTTAAAATATGTTGCGTTATTTGTTTCAGAAGTACAGATCTGTGATTCAACAGTCTTGCACAATTCACAGCGCTCACCGTAGCACATACCCTCCCCAATGTCTATCACCCAGCCACCCCATCCCTCCCACCCCCAACCACTCCAGTAACACTCAGTTTGTTTCCTGAGATTAAGAATTCCTCATATCAGTGAGGTCATGTGATACATGTCTTTCTCTGATTGACTTATTTCACTCAGCATAACACCCTCCAGTTCCATCCACGTCGTTGCAAATGGCAAGATCTCATTCCTTTTGATGGCTGCATAATATTCCATTGTGTATATATACCACTTCTTCTTTATCCATTCATCTGTCGATGGGCATCTTGGCTCTTTCCACAGTTTGGCTATGGTGGACATTGCTGCTATAAACATTGGGGTACACGTACCCCTTCGGGTCCCTACATTTGTATCTTTGGGGTAAATACCCAGTAGTGCAATTGCTGGATCGAACGGTAGTTCTAATTTAAACTGTTTGAGGAACCTCCATACTGTTTTCCAGAGTGGTTGCACCAGCTTGCATTCCCACCAACAGTGTAGAAGGGTTCCCCTTTCTCCACATCCCCGCCAACATCTGTTGTTCCCTGACTTGTTAATTTTAGCCATTCTGACGGGTGTGAGGTGGTATCTCATTGAGGTTTTGATTTGGATTTCCCTGATGAGAAGGGCACTATATCATTCTTAAAGGGTCTATCCAACAAGAAGATCTAACAATTATAAATATCTATGCCCTCAACATGGGAGCAGCAAACTACATAAGCCAACTGTTAACCGAAATAAAGAAATATATTGATAATAATATTTTAATAGTAGGAGACCTCAACACTCCACTCTCAGCAACTGAGAGATCATCTAAGCAGAAGATCAACAAAGAAGAGATTTGAGTGGCTTACTGGAGCAGATGGACTTCATATATAATTACAGAGCATCTCACCTTAAAACAATGGAAGACTCATTCTTCTCGAACGCACAGGAACTTACTCCAGAATAAACGACATACTGGGTCACAAATCAGGTCTCAATCAATACCAAAAGACTGAAATTATAACCTGCATATTATCCGACTGCAATGCTTTGAAACTGGAACACAATCACAAGAAAAAATTGGAAGAAATTCAAACACTTGGAAGCTAAAGACAATCCTCCTTAAGAAGGATTGGATCAACCAGGAAATTAAAGAAGAACTTAAATAATTCATGGGAACCAATGAGAATGAAAACACATTGGTCAAAAACCTATAGGATACTGCAAAAGCAGTCCTAAAGGGGAAATATATACCCATCCAAGCCTCACTCAAAAAACAGAGAAATCCCAAATACACAAGCTAAATGCGCACCTTAAAGAATTGGAAAAAGAAAAACAAATAAAGCCTAAGCCAAGCAGGAAAAGGGAAATAGTAAAGATTAAAGCAGAGATCAATGAATTAGAAACCAGAAATACAGTAGAGCAGATCAATGAAACTAGAAGTTGGTTCTTTGAAAGAATTAATAAGATTGATAAACCACTGCCCAACTTAACCAAAAGAAAAGAGAAAAGAACCAAATTAATAAAATTATGAATGAAAGGGGAGAGATCACGACTAACACCAAGGAAATAGAAACAATTATTAGAAATTATTATCAACAACTACATGCCAATAAATTAAGCAACCTGGAAGAAATGGATCTTTCCTGGAAACGTATAAAGTACCAAGACTGAAACAGGAAGAAATTGACGATCTGAATAAACCAATAACCAGGAATGAAAAGGAAGCAGTGATCAAAACCTTCTGAAAAAAAAAAAAAAAAGTCCAGAGCCTGATGGATTCCCTGTGGAATTTTACCAAACATTCAAAGAAGAAATAATACCTACTGTCCTGAAGTTTAAAAAAAAAAGAAAGAACAGAATGAAAATTCCAAACTCTTTCAATGAGACCAACATTGCCTTGATCCCAAAACCAGGCAAAACACTATCAAAAAGGAGAATTACTGACCAATTACCCTGATGAATATCGATGCCAAAATTCTCAACAAGATCCTAGCAAAGAGGATCCAACAGTACATTAAAAGGATTATCCATCAGGAACAGGTGGGGTTTATCCCTGGGATGCAAGGATGGTTCAACATTCACAAATCAATCAATGTGATAGAACACATTAATAAAAAGAGAGAGAAAAACCATATGGTCTTCTCAATTGATGCAGAAAAAGCATTTGACAAAATACAGCATTCTTTCCTGATTAAAACTCTACAGACTATAGAGATAGAGGGAACATTCTCAATTTCATAAAAACCATCTATGAAAAGCCCACAACAAATAGCATTCTCAATGAGGAAAAGCTGAGAGCTTTTCCCTTAAGGTCAAGAACACGAAAAGTATGCCCACTCTCGACACAATTGTTCAACATTGTACTAGAAATCCTAGCAACAAACAGACAACAAAAAGAAATAAATGATAATAAAATTGGAAAAGAAGTCAAACCCTCTCTTCGCAAATGACATGATACTTTATATGGAAAACCCAAAAGACTCCAACCCCACATTACTAGAACTCCTACAACAATTCAGTAATGTGGCAGGATACAAAATCAATGCACAGAAATTCGTTGCTCTTCTCTAAACTAACAATGTAACTATAGAAAGTGAAATTAGGGCATCGATTCCATTTACATTAGCATCAAAATCCATAAGATACCTTGTAATTATCCTCACTAAAGAGGTAAAGGATCTATACCCTAGAAACTACAGAACACTTAAATGAAATTGAAGAAGACACAAAAAGATGGAAAAATATTCCATACTCATGGATTGGAAGAATAAACTTTTTTAAAATGTCTATGATGCCAAGAGCAATCTATACTTCAAATGCCATTCTGATCAGAATACCAATGGCATTTTTCAAAGTGCTGGAACAAATAATCCTAATATTTGTATGGAACCAGAAAAGAACCCAAATCGCCAAGGAATTGTTGAAAAAGAAAAACAAGACTGGGGGCATCATGTTGCCCAATTTCAAGCTACATTACAAATCTGTGATCACCAAGACAGCATGGTACTTGCACAAAAACAGACAAATCAATAGAACAGAGTAGAGAGCCCAGATATGGACCTTCAACTCTATGGTCAGCTAGTCTTTGACAAATAAGGAAAAAATAGCCAATGGAAAAAAGACATTCTCTTCAATAAATGGTCGTGGGAAAACTGGACGGCTATATCAGAAGATTGAAAGTCAACCATTCTCTTACACCATACACAAAGATAAACTCTAAATGGATGAAAGACTTCAATGTGAGGCAGGAATTGATCAAAATCCTAGAGGAGAGCATAGGCAGTAAACTCCTTAAAATTGGCCACAGCAACTTCTTTCATGACATGACTAAAGGCAGAGGAAACAAAAGTGAAAATGAACTTTTGGAAACTCATCAAGATAAAAAAACTGCTGCACAGCAAAGGAAACAGTCAACAAAACAAAGAGGCATCCCACGGAATGGGAGAAGATATTTGCAAATGACATATCAGATAAAGGGCTGGTATCTAAGATCTATAAAGAACTTCTCAAACTCAACACCCAAAAAACAAATAAGTCAAAAAATGGGCAGAAGACATGAACAGACACTTCTCTAAAGAAGACATACGAATGACTAATAGACACATGAGAAGCTGTTCAACATCACTAGCCATCAGGGAAATTCTAATCAAAACCACATTGTGATACCACCATACACCAGTTAAAATGGCAAAAATTAACAAGGCAGGATACACCAAATGTTGGAGAGGATGTGGAGAAAGGGGAACCCTCTTACACTTTCGGTGGGAATGATAGCTTATATAGCCACTTTGGAAAACTGTATGGAGGTTCCTCAAACTGTTAATGATAATGCTACCCTATGACCCTGCCATTTCACTACTGGATGAAGTACAAATATACAGATGCAGTGAAAGAAGGGGCACATGCACCCCAATGTACATAGCAACAATGTCCACAACAACCAAACTGTGGAAGGAGCCAAGATGTCCTTCAACGGATGAATGGATAAAGAAGATATGGTTCGTATATACAATGGAATATTACTCAGCCATCAGAAAGGATGAATACCCACTATTTGCACTGACATGGATGGAACTGGAGAGGATTATGTTAAGTGAAATAAGTCAAGCAGAGAAAGACAATTTTTATATGGCTTCACTCATATGTGGAACATAAGCAATAGCACGGAGTACCATAGGGGAAGGGAGGGAAATTTGAAGGGGAAGAAATCAGAGAGGGAGACAAACCATGAGAGACTATGGACTCCTGGAAATAAACTGAGGGTTTCAGAGGGGAGGGGGGGGGGGATGCGTTAGCTGGGTGATGGGCATTAAGGAGGGAATGTATTGCAATGAGCACCGCGTATTATACACAAACAATGGATCACAGAACACTACATCAAAAACTAATGAAGTACTATATGGTGACTAAGATAACATAATGAAAAAAATTAAAAATAAAAAACTGAAATCTAGGGTTTAAATGGTTTTTTTAACTTTTTTATTGTTATGTTAATCACCATACATTACATCATTAGTTATTGCTGTAGTGTTCCATGATTCATTGTTTGTGCATAACACCCAGGGCTCCACGCAAAACGTGCCCTCTTTAATACCCATCACCAGGCTAACCCATCCCCCCACCTCCCTCCCCTCTAGAACCCTCAGTTTGTTTTTCAGAGTCCATCATCTCTCATGGTTCATCTCCCCCTCCGATTAACTCCCCTTCATTCTTCCCCTCCTGCTATCTTCTTCTTTTTTTTTTCTTAACATATATTGCATTATTTGTTTCAGAGGTACAGATCTGTGATTCAAAATTCTTGCACAATTCACAGCACGCACCATAGCACATACCCTCCCCAATGTCTATCACCCAGCCACCCCAGGAACCCTCAGTTTGTTTCCTGAGATTAAGAATTCCTCATATCAGTGAGGTCATATGATATATGTCCTTCTCTGATTGACTTATTTCATTCAGCATAACACCCTCCAGTTCTATCCACGTCGTTGCAAATGGCAAGATCTCATTCGTTTAGATGGCTGCATAATATTCCATTGTGTATTTATAGCACTTCTTCTTTATCCATTCATCTGTCGATGGACATCTTGGCTCTTTCCATAGTTTGGCTATTGTGGACATTGCTGCTATAAACATTGGGGTGCACGTACCCCTTCGGATCCCTACATTTGTATCTTTGGGGTAAATACCCAGTAGTGCAATTGCTGGTTCGTATGGTAGCTCTATTTTCAACTGTTTGAAGAACCTCCATACTGTTTTCCAGAGTGGTTGCACGAGCTTGCATTCCCACCAACAGTGTAGGAGGGTTCCCCTTTCTCCGCATCCCCGCCAACATCTGTCATTTCCTGACTTGTTAATTTTAGCCATTCTGACTGGTATGAGGTGGTATCTCATTGAGGTTTAGATTTGGATTTCCCTGATGCCAAGCGATGTGGAGCACTTTTTCATGTGTCTGTTGGTCATTTGGATGTCTTCTTTGGAAAAATGTGTGTTCATGTCATCTGCCCATTTCTTGATTGGATTATTTGTTCTTTGGGTGTTGAGTTTGATAAGTTCTTTATAGATTTTGGATACTAGCCCTTTATCTGATATGTCATTTGCAAATATTTTCTCCCATTCTGTCAATTGTCTTTTGGTTTTGTTGACTGTTTCTTTTGCTGTGCAAAAGCTTTTTATCTTGATGAAATCCCAATAGTTCATTTTTGCCCTGGCTTCCCTTGCCTTTGGCGATGTTTCCAGGAAGAAGTTGCTGCGGCTGAGGTCGAAGAGGTTGCTGCCTGTGTTCTCCTTTAGGATTTTGATGGACTCCTGACTCATGTTTAGGTCTTTCAACCATTTGGAGTCTATTTTTGTGTGTGGTGTAAGGAAATGGTCCAGTTTCACTCTTCTGCATGTGGCTGTCCAATTTTCCCAACACCATTTATTGAAGAGACTGTCTTTTTTCCACTGGACATTCTTTCCTGCTTTGTCAAAGATTAGTTGACCATAGAGTTGAGGGTCCATTTCTGGGCTCTCTGTCCTGTTCCATTGATCTATGTGTCTGTTTTTGTGCCAGTACCATACTGTCTTGATGACGACAGCTTTGTAATAGAGCTGGAAGTCCGGAATTGTGATGCTGCCAGCTTTGCTTTGCTTTTCCAACATTCCTCTGGCTATTCGGGGTCTCTTCTCATTCCATACAAATTTTAGGATTATTTGTTCCATTTCTTTGAAAAAAGTGGATGATATTTTGATGGGGATTGCATTGAATGGGTAGATTGCTCTAGGTAGCATTGACATCTTCACAATGTTTGTTCTTCCATTCCAAGATCATGGTACGTCTTTCCATTTCTTTGTGTCTTCCTCGATTTCTTTCATGAGTATTTTATAGTTTTCTGAGTACAGATACTTTCCCTCTTTGGTTAAATTTATTCCTAGGTATCTAATGGTTTTGGGTGCAATTGTAAATGGGATCGACTCCTTGATTTGTCTCTCTTCTGTCTTGTTGTTGGTGTATAGGAATGCCACTGATTTCTGTGCATTGATTTTATATCTTGCCACTTTACTGAATTCCTGTATGAGTTCTAGCAGTTTTGGGGTGGAGTCTTTTGGGTTTTCCACATACAGTATCATATCATCTGCAAAGAGTGAGAGTTTGATTTCCTCTTTGCTGATTTGGATGCCTTTGATTTCTTTTAGTTGTCTGATTGCTGTAGCTAGGACTTCTAATACTATGTTGAATAGCAGTGGTGATAGTGGATATCCCTGCTGCGTTCCTGACCTTAGGGGGAAAGCGCTCAGCTTTTCCCCATTGAGAATGATATTCGGTGTAGGTTTTTCATAGATAGCTTTTATGATATTGAGGTATGTACCATCTATCCCTATACTCTGAAGAGTTTTGACCAAGAAAGGATGCTGTACTTTGTCAAATGCTTTTTCTGCATCTATTGAGAGGATCATATGACTCTTGTTCTTTCTCTTGTTAATGTATTGTATCACGTTGATTGATTTGTGGATGTTGAACCAACCTTGCAGCCCAGGGATAAATCCCAGTTGGTCATGGTCAATAATCCTTTTAATGTACTGTTGGATCCTATTGGCTAGTATTTTGGTGAGAATTTTTGCATCCATGTTCATCAAGGATATTGGTCTGTAATTCTTTTTGATGGGGTCTTTTGTCTGGTTTTTGGATCAAGGTAATGGTGGCCTCATAAAATGAGTTTGGAAGTTTTCCTTCCATTTCTATTTTTTGGAACAGTTTCAGGAGAGTAGGTATTAATTCTTCTTGAAATGTTTGATAGAATTCCCCGGGAAGCCATCTGGCCCTGGGCTTATTTTGCTGGGAGATTTTTGATGACTGCTTCAATTTCCTTAGTGGTTATAGGTCTGTTCAAGTTTTGTATTTCTTCCTGGTTCAATTTTGGTAGTTTATACATCTCTAGGAATGCATCCATTTCTTCCAAGTTATCTAATTTCCTGGCATAGGGTTGCTCATAATATGTTCTTATAATTGTTTGCATTTCTTGGTGTTGTTTGTGATCTCTCCTCTTTCATTCATGATTTTATTTATTTGGGTCATTTCTCTATTATTTTTGATAAGTCTGTCCAGGGGTTTATCAATCTTATTAATTCTTTCAATGAACCAGCTCCTAGTCTCGTTGATCTGTTCTACTGTTCTTTTGGTTTCTATTTCATTGATTTCTGCTCTGATCTTTATTATATCTCTTCTCCTGCTGGGTTTAGGCTTTATTTGCTGTTCTTTCTCCAGCTCCTTTAGGTGTAAAGTTAGGTTGTGTATTTGAGACCTTTCTTGTTTCTTGAGAAAGGTTTATATTGCTATATACTTTCCTCCCAGGACTGCCTTTGCTGCATCCCAAAGATTTTGAACAGTTGTGTTTTCATTTTCATTGGTTTCCATGAATTTTTTTAATTCTTCTTTAATTTCCTGGTTGACCCATTCATTCTTTAGTAGGATGCTATTTAGCGTCCATGTATTTGAAGTCTTTCAGACTTTCCTCTTCTGATCGAGTTCTAGTTTCAAAGCATTGTGGTCCAAAAATATGCAGGGAATGATTCCAAACTTTTGATATTGGTTGAGACCTGATTTGTGACCTAGATGTGATCTATTGTGAAGAATGTTCCATAGGCACTAGAGAAGAATGTGTATTCTGTTGCTTGGGGGTGGAATGTTCTGAATATATCTGTGAAGTCCATCTGGTCCAGTGTGTCATTTAAAACCTATATTTCCTTGTTGAGCTTTTGCTTAGATGATCTGTCCGTTTCAGTGAGGGGAGTGTTAAAATCCCCTACTATTATTGTATTTTTGTCGATGTGTTTTTTGCTTTTGTTATTCATTGGCTTATATAACTGGCTGTTTCCATGTTAGGGGCATAGATATTTACAATTGTTAGAACTTCTTGTTGGATAGACACTTTCAGTAAGATATAGTGTCCTTCCTCATCTCTTATTAAACTTGTTGGTTTAAAATCTAATTTGTGTGATATAAGAATTGCCACCCCAGCTTTCTTTTGATTTCCATTAGCATGGTAAATTGTTTTCCACCTCCTCATGTTCAATCTGGATTTGTCTTTGGATCTAAAATGAGTCTCTTGCAAAGAACGTATCAATGGATCTTGTTTTTTTATCGAATCTGATACCGTGTGTCTTTTGATTGGGGCATTTGGCCCATTTACATTCAGGGTAACTATTGAAAGATATGATTTTAGTGCCTTTGTATTGCCTGTAAGGTGACAGTTACTGTATATTGTCTCTATTCCTTACTGATCTATGTTATTTTTAGGCTCTCTCTTTGCTTAGAGGATCCCTTTCAATATTTCTTGTAGGGCTGGTTTTGTGTTTGCAAATTCTTTAAATTTTTGTTTGTCCTGGAAGCTTTTTAACTCTCCTTCTATTTTCAATGACAGCCTAGCTGGTTACAGTATTCTTGGCTGCATATTTTTCTCGTTTAATGCTCTGAATATATCATGCCAGTCGTTTCTGGCATGCCAGGTCTCTGTGGATACATCTGCTGCCAATCTAATGTTTCTAACATTGTAGCTTAAAGACTTCTTGTCCCGAACTGCTTTCAGGATTTTCTCTTTGTCTCTGAGACGTAATTTTTACTGTTAGATGTTGGGGTGCTGACCTATTTTTATTGATTTTGAAGGGGGTTCTTTATGCCTGGATTTTGATGCCTGTTTCCTTCCCCACATTAGGGAAGTTCTCTGCTATAACTTGCTCCAATATACCTTCTGCCCCTCTCTCTCTTTCTACTTCTTCTGGGATCCCAATTATTCTAATATTGTTTTGTCTTATGGTATCACTTATCTCTCGAATTCTACCCTTGTGAACCAGTAGTTGTTTATCTCTCTTTTTCTCAGCTTCTTTATTCTCCATCATTTGGTTTTCTATAACACTAATTCTCTCTCCTGCCTCATTTATCCTAGCAGTTAGAGCCTCCATTTTTGAATGCACCTCATTAATAGCCTTTTTTAACTTTACTTGGTTAGATTTTAATTCTTTTATTTCTCCAAAAAGGGTTTCTCTAGTATCCTCCATGCTTTTTTTAAGACCAGCTAGTATCTTTATAATCACCATTCTGAACTCTAGTTCTGACATCTTACTAATATGTGTATTGATTAGGTCCCTGGTACTCAGTACTGCCTTTTGTTCTTTTTTCTTTTGAGGTGATTTTTTCCATCTTATCATTTTTCCAGAGGAGAATAGATGAATGAGAAAACAAAATGCTAACAGGGTAACAATGACCCCAGAAAAATATACACTAAACAAATCAGAAGAGACCTGAAACCAGGGGGAAAAGAAAGGGAAAGAATGAAAAAAGAAAAAGTAAAAGAAAAAAAGAATATGATCAGGCTGGTGAATAAATCAGTGCCACACACTAGATTTTGGGCATATTTTGGTCTGAAAGAAGAAAGTGCCTCCCAAAATTTTAAAGAAAGAAAAACTTATATATGTACAAAAATTACAGTAAATATGGTGATGGGATTGAATATGACTGTAAAGATGAAAATTATAAGAGATTTTATAAAAAAATTGGTAAGAAGTTGGTTGAAAAAAGACAGAAGAGAAATTTTAAAAAAAGGGAGAGAATGTGATCAGGCAGGGGACTAGAACAAAGCCATATACTAGAGATTTAGGATATATTTTGGTCTGTTAGAAGAAACTGTATCCCAAAATTTTAAAGAGAGAACAACTTATTCATATATACCAAAAATAAGGTTAATTATAATGAAGGGATGGAATATGACTCTAAATATGAAAAATAAAAAGATTTTTAAAAAGGGATTGATAAGATGTTGGTTGAAAAAGGGAAAAAGAAAAATTCCAAAAAAAAAGAAAAACAAGAAAAAGAGAATTAAAAAAATTAACTTTGAAAGACTAAAGAATCATGCAGAAAAAATACCATGAATTCTATGTGCTGTATTCTCCTAGTGCTGGCATTCTGCCTTTCTCATTGATTGGTAAACTTGGTCTTGGCTGGCTGTTCTTGTTGATCTTCTGGGGGAGGGGCCTGTTGCAGTGATTCTCAAATGTCTTTGCCTGAGGTGGAATTGCACCACCCTTACCAGGGGCTGGACTAAGTAATCAGCTTGGGTCTGCTCTCGGTAGCTTTTGTTCCCTGAAAACTTTCCATACAGCTTTGGAGGATGAGAAAGAAAATAGCAACCTCCCAATCTCCAGCCCGGAGGAGCCTAGAACTCGGGGTCCCACTCTTCAGTGAGCCCCCAGGAAAAGCAGTCAATCACTCCTGACTCCCTGGTCTCCAGCTGCACTCTGGGCTCACCCGTCCTGTGACTGAGCTTTGTATCTCTTGCACATGACCCCATTTGGAGTCTCCAAACCCAGCAGATTCCTGCAGTGTGCTCTCGTGCCACTTCTCCTGGGAGAGGAAGGGGAATCTCCCCTGATCTGTCGCTTGTTGGGTCCCTGCTGGAGGAGTAGTTGCCTGGCTGTGCCGCAAATCATGGTTCATGGCAACCCTGAGCTAAAAGCCCACTCCTCGGCTCCGTCTCTGTAGCTGGTTTCCCTGCTCCAATACCTGGGAGCTCTGCCTCACTCACGCACCCAGTCTTTCTGTGACCCTGAGGGTCCTGAGACCGCACTGTCCCAGTGAGGGTTCCCCCCACCACCCCACCCCCCGCTTAGCCACTGGAGCAATGTCCCTCAGTGGAGCAGACTTCTAAAAGTCTGTTTTTGTGTCTCGCTGCTCTATCACTTGCTGGTAGCTGGGCTGTCTATCTTCCCGAATATCACCTCGTATTCACTTCTCCACACGTCCTACCTTCCAGAAAGTGGTCTCTTCTGTTCAGAGAGTTGTTGATATTCTTTTCTTCAATCTCCTTTTGAGTTTGTAGGTGTTCAGAATGGTCTGACACCTAATCTAGCTGAATTCTTGGGACCAGACGAAATTTAGGTCTCCTACTCCTCTGCCATCTCTCTCCACCTCTCCCCATCATCTGTTAAACCCATCCCCCATCCCCTTCTCCACTGGTACCCATCAACTGGTTCTCCATAATTAAGAGTCTGTTTATTGGTTTGTTTCTCTTTCTTTTTGTCCCTTAGTTCATTTGTTTTGTTTCTTAAATTCCACATATGAGGGAAATCATGTATTTGTCTTTCTCTGACTAAAACATTATGCTTAACATTATTCTGTCTAGCTCTATCAAAATGATTGCAAATAGCAAGATTTCATTGTTTTTATGGCAGAATGATAAATCATTGTATATATACACACATATTTACTATATCCTCTTTATCTATTCATCAATTGGTGGACACTTGAGCTTCCTCCCTATCTTGCTATTATAAAATATGCTGCTATAAATATAGAGGTGCGTGCATCTCTTTGAACGAGTGTTTTTGTATTCTTTAGATAAATATCCAGTAGTATGATTGCTGGATTGTAGGCTAGTTCTATTTTTAACTCGTTGAGGAAACCCCAAACTGTTTTCCACAGTGACTGTACCATTGTGCATTCCCACCAACACTGCAGGAGTGTTCCTTTTTCTCCACATCCTTTCCAAAACCTGTTGTTTCTTGTGTTGTTATTAGCTATTCTCACAGGTATGATGTGAGAGCTCACTGTAGTTTTGATTTTCATATCCCTGATACTGAGTGATGATGAACAACTTCTCAAGGGTCTGTCAGTCATCTGGATGTCTTCTTTGGAGAAATATCTGTTCATTTCTTCTGCCCATTTTTAATTGGATTGTTTTTTTTTTGGGTGTTGAGTTTTATAAATTCTTCATATATTTTGGATACTAACCCTTTATCAAATATATCCTTTGTAAGTATCTCCTCCCATTTTGTAGGTGGATTTTAGTTTTGTTGATTTTGTCATTCATTGTGCAGAGCTCTTTATTTTGATGTAGTTCCAACAGTTTATTTTTGCTTTGCTTTCCCTTGCCTTAGGAGACATATCTAGAAAACAGTTGTTATGGCCCATGTCAAAGAACTTACTTCCTATGTTCTCTTCTACGATTTTTAAGGTTTCCAATCTCACATTTAGGTCTTTAACCATTTTTAATTTATGTTTGTGTGTGGTGTAAGAAAGTGGTCCAGTTTCATTCTTTTCCATCTAGCTGTCCAGTATTCCCAACACTATTTGTTGGAGATACTGTCCTTTCCCATTGGGATTCTTTCCTGCTTTGTCAAAGATTAGTAGGCCATATAGTTGTGGGCTCATTTTGGGTCTCTGTTCTATTCTATTGAGCTATATATCTGCTTTAGTGCCAGTACCATATTGTTTTGATCACTATAGGTTTGTAGTGTAGTTTGAAGTCCAGAATGGTGATGCTTCCATCATTGCTTTTCCTTTTCAAGATTGCTTTGGCTGAGGGAAGGAAAACATGGCGGAGGAGAAGGGGATCTTATTCTAACCCATCCCCAGGATTGAACTGGATATCTATCAGACCACACTGAACACCCACGAAATCAACCTGAGATGTAAGAAGATACTTCCAGGTTTCTACAAACAAAATATAACAGGCGGTTGGTTTTGAGGTACAAAGTGGGGAGACGTGATTCCCCAGGCAGATATCAGAGGATAAAGGGCAGGTGGACAGAGTTGAGCCATCAGGATCCTACACAACCCGTGATCAATAGCTTCCCATGCTGGGAACCAGGCACAAACTCGCATGACCAGTAGTGGGGGGAAAAGGACTTTAGGGCAGCCCACCAGGAGGAAATAGGAGCAGCACGGCTGTGCATGCAAACTTGGGGCTGCTGGCATTTTTAGAAGCACAAATGGCAGAGAAGTGCCCCAACTGGGGAGCGAGGACTGGGAGCACTGTTGAGGGGTGCGCAACCCAGGATGTTGCAGTTTTTAGCTGCATAGACAGAAACAAGGATAGTGTGGCTTGGAGGGCTCACTGAAAAAGAGACTGCCATCTCTCTGCTCTGAGGCAGAGGGTTGAAAATTATCTCTTCTGCTCTGACTCTTGGAAGAGACATGGAAAGCCACAAGGGAAAGCCGCCAGGAAACAAAAGCCCCCCAAAAACGGTTATCCCTGAGCCCATTCCCCCACCACAGGGGGCAGGGCTACTCTGCCCAAACAGGGTTGTCTGAGTAACAGTGTGGCATGCCCCTCCCCCAGAAGACAGGCTGGGAAAACAAGAGGCCAGCAACCTTAAGGATCCTATAAAATAGGTCCATCTTGTTTGGGTTGTGGTCAATAATTTGGACTCTGTACATTCCCTCAACCACCCCTCAACAGAATGACTAAGAGGAGGAACCCCTAAAATAGGAAAGACTCAGAGACTGTGACCATGATGTCAGAGATGGAATTCAGGCTAGCAATTGTGAGGATGATAGCTAGAATGGAGAAATCAATTAACAGTAACATAGAGTCTCTAAGGGCAGAAATGAAACCTGAATTGGCAGAACTTAAAAATGCTATCAATGAGATTCAATCTAATCTAGATAATCTAACAGCTAGGGTAAGCGAGGTAGAAGAAGCAATTAGTGATTTACAAGACCAACTAATAGACATGAAAGGAAAAGAGGAGGCTAGGAAAAAACAACTCAGAATCCATGAAAAGACAATCAGAGAAATAAGTGACATCATGAAATGTTCCAATGTCAGAATTATTGGGATCCCTGAGGGGATGGAGAGAGAGAGAACTAGAGGATATATTTGAGTAAATCGTAGCTGAGAACTTCCATAATCTGGGGAATGAAACAAATATTCATGTCCTAGAGGAAGAGAGGACCCCTCCCAAAATTAAGGAAAACAGGCCAATACCCTGGAATGTAATAGTAAAACTCGCAAATCTTGGAACCAAAGAAACCATCTTAAGGAGAGCTGGGGGAAGAGATTCCTTACGTACAAAGGGAGGAACATCAGAATAATGTCACACCTATCCACAGAGACCTGGCAAGCTTGAAAGCACTGGCAAGACATGTTCAGGGTATTAAACAAGAAGAACATGAAGCCAAGAATAATTTATCCAGCAAGGCTGCATTTAGAATGGATGGGGAGATACAGAGCTTCCACAACGGGCAGAAACTGAAAGAATATGTGACCACTAAGCTGGCCCTGCATGAAATATTAAGCGTAGTTCTATAAAAGGAGAAAAATCCCAAGAGTGATATAGAACAGAAATGTACAGGGACAATCTATAAAAACAAGGTTTCAAAGGCAACATAATGACAATAAATTCATATCTTTCAATAATCACTCTAAACCTGAAAGGCCTAAATGCTCCCATAAAATGGCACAGGGTTGCAATTTGGATAAAAAAACAGGACCCATCCATATGTTGTTTACAAGAGAATCATTTTGGACCTAAAGGTACATCCAGACTGAAAGTGAAGGGATGGAGATCTATCTTCCATGCCAACAGACCTCAAAAGAAAGCTGGGGTAACAATTCTTATATTAGACAAATTAGGTTTTAAACTAAAGATTGTAATTAGAGAAACAGAAGAACCCTATATCATTCTTAAAGAGTCTGTCCAACAAGGAGATCTATCAATTGTAAATATCTATGCCCCCAACATGGGAGCAACCATCTACATAAGCCAACTGTTCACTAAAATAGAGTCATATTGATAACAATATGTTAATTGTACGAGGCCTCAATATTTCACCTTTAGCAATAGACAGATCACCTAAGCAGAAAATCAACAAAGAAACAAGAGCTTTGAATGACACACTGGACCAGATAGTCCTCATAGATATATATAGAACATTCCATGCTAAAAAAAGAATACTCATTCTTGAGTGCACATGGAACTTTCTCCAGAATAGACCACATACTGGGTCAAAAATCAGGGCTCAACTGATACCAAAAGACTGAGATTATTCCCTGCATATTCTCAGACCATAATGCTTTAAAACTGGAACTCAATCACAAAAAAAAATTTAGAAGACATTCAAACATGTGGAAGCTAAAGACTGCTCCACTCAACAATGTTTGGGTCAACCAGGAAATCAAAGAACTTAAACAATTCATGGAAACCAATGAGAATGAAAACACATCGGTCCAAAACCTATGGGATACTGCAAAGGTGGTCCTAAGGGGGAAATACATAGCCATTCAAGCCTCACTCAAAAAAATAGAAAATTCCCAAATTCACTAACTAACTTTACACCTTAAAGAACTAGAGGAAAAGCAACAAATGATGCCTAAGCCACGCATTAGAAGAGAAATAATTAAGATTAGAACAGAGATCAATGAATTAGAAACCAGAAACACAGTAGATCAGATCAATGAAACTAGAAGCTCGTTCTTTGAAAGAATTAATAAGATCAATAAACCACTGGCCAGACTTATCCAAAAGAAAAGAGAAAGGACCCAAATTAATAAAATTATGAACGAAAGGGGAGAGATCACGACTAACACCAAGGAAATAGAAACAATTACTAGAAATTATTATCAACAACTATATGCCAATAAATTGAGCAACCTGGATGAAATTGATGCCTTCCTGGAGACCTATAAACTACCAAGACTGAAAGAGGAAGAAATTGACAACTTGTATAGGCCAATAACCAGTAAGATGATTGAAGCAGTGATCAAAAACCTCCCAAAAAAACAAGAGTCCAGGGCCTGATGGATTCCCTGGGGTATTCTACCAAACATTCAAAGAAGAAATTATACCTATTCTACTGAAGCTGTTTCAAAAAATGAAAACAGAAGGAAAGCTTCCAGACTCATTCTATGAGGTCAGCATTACCTTAATCCCCAAACCAAGCAACCCCAACAAAAAGGAGAATTTCAGACTGATATCCCTGATGAATATGGATCCCAAAATCCTCAACAAAATCCTAGCTAATAGGATCCAACAATACATTAAAAGGATCATCCACCACAACCAAGTGGGATTTATCCCTGGAATGCAAGGGTGGTTCAACACTCGCAAATCAATCAATGCGATAGAACACATTAATAAGAGGAGAGAGAAGAACCATATGGTCCTCTTAATTGATGCAGAAATGCATTTGACAAAATACGGAATCCTTTCCTTATTCAAACTCTTCAGAGTATAGGGATAGAAGGAACATGCCTCAAGTTCATAAAAATCCATCTATAAAAAACCCACAGCAAATATCATACTCAATGGGGAAAAGCTGAGAGCATTTCTCTTAAGATCAGGAACACATCAAGGATGCCCACTGTCATCACTCTTGTTCAACATATTATTAGAAGTCCTAGGAACAGCAATCAGAAAACAAAAAGAAATAAAATATATTCAAAAGGCAAAGAAGAAGTCAAACTCTTTCTCTTCCCAGATGACATGAAACTTTATGTGGAAAATCCAAAAGACTCCACCCCTGAATTACTAGAAGTCATACAGCAATTCAGTAATGTGGCAGGATACAAAATCAATGCACAGAAATCAGTTGCTTTCTTATACACTAACAGTGCAACTGTAGAAAGAGAAATTAGAGAAATGATTCCATTTACAAAAAAAACAAAACCATAAGATAACTCAGAATACACCTAACCAAAGAGGTAAAGGATCTATACTCTAGAAACTACAGAAC
Organism: Callorhinus ursinus; assembly: GCF_003265705.2. Taxonomy (NCBI): domain Eukaryota; kingdom Metazoa; phylum Chordata; class Mammalia; order Carnivora; family Otariidae; genus Callorhinus; species Callorhinus ursinus. The sequence goes on along the minus strand of NW_027397192.1, from coordinate 313,168 downwards.
TCTCATGAAAGTAATTGAAGAAGCCACAGAAAGATGGAAAAACTTTCCATGCTCATGGATTGAAAGAATAAACATTATTAAAATATCTATGCTACCCAGAGCAATCTATACCTTCAAACCCATCCCGTTCAAAATTCCAATGACATTTTTCAAAGTGCTGGAACAAACAATCCTAAAATTTGTATGGAATCAGAAAAGACCCCAAATCATCAAGGAAATGTTGAAAAATAAAAACAAAGCTGGGGGCATCATCTTGCCCGATTTCAAGCTTTATTACAAAGCAGTGATCACCAAGACAGCATGGTACTGGCACAAAAACAGACATATAGACCAATGGAACAGAATAGAGAGCCCAGATATGGACCCTCCACTCTATGGTGAAATAATCTTCGACAAAGCAGGAAGAAACATGAAATGGAAAAAAGACAGTCTCTTCAATAAATGGTGCTGGGAAAATTGGATAGCCACATGCAGAAGAATGAAACTCTAACATTCTTTAACACCATACACAAAGATAAACTCAAAATGGATGAAAAACCTCAATATGAGACAGGAATCCATCCAAATTCTAGAGGAGAACATAGGCAGTAACCTCTTGGACATCGGCCACAACAACTTCTTTCAAGATTCAGCTCCAAAGGCTAGTAAAACAAAAGCAAAAATGAACTTTTGGGACTTCATCAAGATAAAAAGCTTCTGCACAGCAAAGGAAACAGTCAACAAAACAAAGAGGCAACCCACAGAATGGGAGAAGACATTTGCAAATGAAACTACAGATAAAGGGCTGGTATCCAAGATCTAAATAGAACTTCTCAAACTCAACACCCAAAAAACAAATAAGTCAAAAAATGGGCAGAAGACATGAACAGACACTTCTCTGAAGAAGACATACAAATGGCTAACAGACACATGAAAAAAATATTCATCATCATTAGCCATCAGGAAAATTCAAATCAAAACCACATCAAGATACCACCTTACACCAGTTAGAATGGCAAAAATGGACAGAGCAAGAAACAACAAGTGTTGGAGAGGTTGTGGAGAAAGGGGAACCCTCTTACACTCTTGGTGGGAATGCAAGTTGGTACAACCACTTTGGAAAACAGTGTGATGGTTCCTCAAAAAATGAAAAATAGAGCTACCCTATGACCCAGCAATTGTGCTCTTGGGTATTTACCCCAAAGACACAGATGTAGTGAAAAGAAGGGCCATATGCACCCCAAAGTTCATAGCAGCAATGTCCACAATGACCAGACTGTGGAAAGAGCCGAGATGCCCTTCAAAAGATGAATGGATAAAGAAGATGTGGTCCATATATACAATGGAATATTACTCAGCCATCAGAAAGGATTAATACCCAACTTTTACATCAACATGGATGGGACTGGAGGAGATCATGCTAAGTGAATTTTAAGTCAAGCAGAGAAAGTCAATTATCATATGGCTTCACTTTGTGAAACATAAGGAATAGCATGGAGGACATTAGGAGAAGGAAGGGAAAAATGAATGTGGGGGAAATCAGAGGAAGATATGAACTATGAGAGATAATGAACTCTGAGAAACCAACTGAGGGTTTTGTGGGGGGTGGGGGGATGGGTTAGTCCGGTGATGGGTATTAAGGAGGGCACGTACTGCATGGAGCACTGGGTGTTATACGAGAACAATGAATCATGGATCACTACATCAAAAACTAATGATGTATTGTACGGTGACTAACATAACATAATAAAATAAAATTTGAAAAAATAAATAAACTAAAATGGAATTGGGCTACCAAAAAAAAGATTTCTTTGACTATTCATTGTTTTCTATGTTTCCATACAAATTTTAGGATTATTTGTTTTATTTTTGTGAAAAATACTATTGGCATTTTGATAGGGGTTGCATTAAATGTGGAGATTGCTTTGGGTAGTATAGGCATTTTAATAATATTTGTTCTTAAAAAAACAATATTTGTTATTCCAATCCATGAGCATGGAATGTCTTTCCATTTCTTTGTGTTATCTTCAATTTCCTTCAACAGTGTTTTATAGTTTTCAGAGTACAGATCTTTCACCTCTTCGATTAGGTTTATTCCTAGATAACTTATTGGTTTTGGTGCAATTATAAATGAGATTAATTCCTTAAGTTCTCTTTCTGTCACTTCATTACTGGTGTATAGAAATGTAACAGATTTCTGCAAATTGATTTTGTATCCTCCAACTTTACTGAATACATAAATCAGTTCTAGGTATTTTTTGCAGGGTCTTTAGGGTTTTTTATATAGAGTATCATGGCATCTGCAAATAGTGAATGTTTGACTTCTTCCTTACTGATTTGGATGCTTTTTATTTCTTTTTGTTGTGTGATTGCAGTGGCTAGGACTTCCAGTACTATGTTGAATAAAAGTGGTGAGAGTGGACATCCTTGTCCTTTTTGTGACCTTAGGGGAAATATTCTCAGTTTTTCTATGGACTTAAATTTAATCACATTGTTAAAATTCCTTCACATCAAAATCTGGACTCCTGTTTGACAAAATAATTGGGTACCATAGCCCAGGAAGTTGACACATAAAATTAATTATTACAGTGGATAAACAGAAGAGTGGTTTGAGAAGGGGTGTTATGGTATAGGTGAACAGAAGGGCAGTTTTTAGGATAATGAAACCATCCTGTGTGATACCATAATAATGGTGTTATGGGCTGAATTTTGTCCTGCTCAAAATTTATATGTTGAAGTCTTAACCCCCAATGTGACTACATCTGGAGACAGGACCTATAAGGAGGTAATTAAGGTTAAATGAGGTCATAAGGGTGGGACCCTAATCCAATAAGACTGATGTTCTTAGAAGAAGAGACACCAAAAAGCTTTCCATCTCTCCCTCTCTCTCTTGCTCTCTCTCACTCTTGCTCTTGTTCTTACTCTCATTTGCGCTCTCTCTCTCCTTCTTCAAGAGTGCAGAGAAAAGGCCATGTGAGAACATAATAAGAAGGAAGAGAGGTATCACCAAAAACTAACCCTAACAGTGTTTTGATTTGAGGCTTTTAGCCTCCAGAACTATGAGAAAACAAATTTCTGTTGTTTTAGCCACCCAATATATGACGTTTTTTAAAAGATTTTGTTCACTTATTTGAGAGAGAGAGAGAGAGCATGAGTGGGGGCGGGGCAGAGGGAGAGGGAGAAGCAGACTCCCCACTGAGCAGGGAGCCCCAATGCAGGGCTTGATTCCAGGACCCTGGAATCAGGACCTGAGCCAAAGGCAGATGCTTAACCAACTGAGCCACCCAGGCACTCCCAATATATGATGTTTTGTTATGGAAGCCCAAATAGACTAATATAGGTGGATATATGATATATGTATTTGTCAAAATCCACCGAACTTTATAGAGTATCAAAAGTAAACTTTATACAAATTTAGAAAGAATAATTTAGAATGTAAAGGATACCAGGATGTTATGTAGACTGTAACACAAAAATCAAACTGTGTTTACAAATGTATTAAATAATACACTGAAGGTGGTGAGGAGAAAAGTTGCTGACCTAATTAACTTTTGAGAAAAGTAGAACCTGCAACACTAAAGGCAGATGGAAGTATACTGTATTCTGGTTTGATAAAGTAATTTCCTACAAAGGTTTAGGCTTAGCAAATCTGAAATTGATAGATACGTGTATTAGAATTGAGCAATTCAGAAATGATTAGGTGGATGTTGGGAGCCAAATTTTTCACATTTAGAGTGAGAAGTTACAGACAAGGGTAGACTAATCCACATGGTAATTGTTTTGATTTGAAGGCACTGGTATGAGTTCATGTTTAGCTTAATATAAGTACAGGTGGTTACATATAGAAATTTTTATAGCTATGTGTATATAATCACAAATTAGTATACACACATACGTCTTCCTTCTCTGTCAGCTGAGAGAGTCTAGAAGAAATGACACTCCAGCAGCAATGAGTGCATCTCTTACCCAGATCTCATTTCTAATGTTATTTTTCAATAAAAGGAACCAGGGCCCCTTTGAGAAATTTCTGATTCCAGGATTAAGGCATAAAACATATAAGCCTGGAGCATCTTATAGTGCCAGAAAGTAAAGAGTTGCTCAAAAACAAAATCCAAAGTGTTGGGGTATGTTAACAAAACATAGGAGCTAACTGAAGAACTTTTGATGGCCAAAGCTAGAACTATTAGAGCAACAAAATAATAACACAGTATTGGATTATAACCCACAGTATAAAATAAATATCCATGAACCTATACTGATATAAACAAATGATTAAATGAATGAATGAATAAATAAATATGGAAGAACAGACAAATCTCCCATGCAAAATAATTCAAAATAATGTATATATCTTAATAATACAGGGGCGCCTGGGTGGCTCATTTGGTTAAGAGTCTGCCTTCAGCTGGGGTCATGATCTTGGGGTCCTGGGATCGAGCCCCACATTGGGCTCCCTGCGAGGAGTCTGCTTTCCCCTCTCCCTCTGCTCCTCCCCACTGCTCATGCTCACTCTCTCTCTCTCTTAAATAAATAAATAAATAATCTTTTTAAAAAATCCAAATAATGTCTGTAGATGAAAGAGGTGGACCACAACTTCCACTCCTTAACTACAGACTATAGATAGTGACTTCCTTTAAAGAGTATGGGGAGAAAAAGTAACTGCACAGTAGAGTAACTGGATGAATACCATTTCAGCCAGGTAATGAAGGTTAACATCAACAGTGATAAGTCTTCTAGATAGTATATACCCTTGATATGATGTGATGAGAATAGAAATTTACCTTTATATTCTTGCTACTGAAAAATCCATGGCCCAAGATTTAATCATTAGGAAAACATCAGACAAATCACAATTTTGGGACATGCTACAAAATATCCAACAAGTACTCCTCAAAACTTTCAAGATCATCAAAAGAAAGAAAGTCTAAGAAAATGTCACAGCCAAGAGGAGACTTAGGCAACTAAATGAAATGTGGCATCCTGGATGGTATCATGAAACAGAGAAAGGACATTGGGTAAAAACTGAGAAAATGTGAATAAGTATGGATTTGGTTAAAAATAATGTATCAATATTTGTTTTTTAATTGTGACAAATATACCATACTGATGTAAAAGGTTAATTATAGGGGGAATTGGATGCATGGGAATTCTCTGTATAATCTTTGCAATTTTCTGGAAATCTAAAACTATTCTAAAATAAAGGAGCTTATTTTTAAAATACTTCATTAGTGTTGAGAAAGTGATTGACTCTAATGAGTGGGTAACAAATTCTTTTGCAAGTCAGGTGGTTTACAATTTGAAAGCAATTTTTATGAAAGATTACTAAGTATTTTTGTGCCATTACTAAGTGTTTATAGTTTGGAATTTAGAGAATTGAGTGATATTGTTATATAAAAATTCCTTCCAGTAACATCTACATATTTATGTGAAGAAGGATTTTCTGCACTTACACCCATACAAATGAGAAATAGAGCTGGTATTGATTCTGAATTCTTTCTCATTCTAGCAATAAATAATATTCATTAATGCACATATGAACATAATAGTGGGGGGAGGGGAAAGAAGCACAAACTGCATCAAGATGCATTTCCAGGGGCCCCTGGGTGATTCAGTGTGTTGGACATCTGCCTTCAGCTCAGGTCCTGGGATGGACCAGGCTCCCTGCTCAGTGGGGAGTCTGCTTCTCTCTCTCCCTCTGCCTCTGCACCTAATCCTGTTCTTGCTATCTCTCTCTCTCTCTCAAGTAAATAAAAAGTCTTTTAAAAAAAGAAGAAAAGATGCATTTCCACTGAAGTTTTATTTTTTATGTTTCAAAACATGTATTTATAATATATTTATACCATTACAAGCATTTGCATACCAATAGTAATTTTAGTAATTGAATCCATAAGAAACAATTTAACTGTGGGGTGCCTGGGTGGGCTCAGTCGTTAAGCATCTGCCTTTGGCTCAGGTCATGATCTCAGGGTCCTGGGATCGAACCCCACATTGGGCTCCCTGCTCCACGGGGAAGCCTGCTTCTCCCTCTCCTACTCCCTCTGCTTGTGTTCCCTCTCTTGCTGTCTCTCTCTCTGTCGAATAAATAAATAAAATCTTAAAAAAGAAAAGAAAAAATTTAACCGTTAGTGCTTTTTGGGGGGAGGGGAAGAAAAAAGAACACATTCACAAGGGCATTATTTGCTTAACAGTGAGAAAGGCTCCGGTGTGTTCTCTGTAACAATATCCACTTCGCAGCGTAAACAGGTACTAGCATTGTGTTCAACCTAAAATTCCAGGAGGAAAGGCACAATGTGGCAAAAAAAAAAAATTTTTTTTTGGATCCTAAAGTCAGGTGCAATAACACAGACCAACTTTTGATAATAGTCTTGATCTACTTTTCCACAAAGAGGGAGACTTCTCCCCTCAGAAATTAAGTCTTCCTTTCTCCTTCCTTGTTAAACCATTAGAGCGTGTTTCATCATTACATATACAAAATGGGGAGACTTTACAGGAAAAAAAGAATCATGAAAATATTTTAAAGATACAGCTGCTCCCACCACACATCAACTCAGGTTTAAGATAGGGCATCAGAACACTTCAGCAGTCATAAAATAGGAAAACAGACGCTATGGCTACAAAAATAAAACATAAGTGAAGTAGATAAATTAAAGCTTTCAAACCCAGGACTTGTCTGTTCCAACTTCATAGCCTTCATGCAATACCCAAGAACAATCTTCATAATAACTTGGCATAAGCTGCACCAAGGGCATTTTTGTAAAAATTAGTATGAGAACCTGTGAGAAACATGCCCTTCGGTGAGTTTCTTCAAGAATGAAAACCCAGGGGGCGCCTGGGTGGCTCAGTTGGTTAAGCGACTGCCTTCGGCTCAGGTCAAGATCCTGGAGTCCCGGGATCGAGTTCCGCATCAGGCTCCCCCGGGGAGCCTACTTCTCCCTCTCCCACTCCCCCTGCTTGTGTTCCCTCTCTCGCTGTCTCTCTCTCTCTCTCTCTCTCTCTCTCTCTCTCTCTCTGTCAGTAAAAAAAATAAAAAAAATCTTTAAAAAAAAAAAAAAGAATGAAAACCCAGTTCTTCAATCGAGTAAGCATGGGTGAACCAAATTAAGTCATCTGAGTGTCCCTGCTCAGGTGCCCACCTCTCCTGATGGTTCAGGAAGGAGGCATCTGGAAAGCATAGGGAGTACATTGGCACTCTTGGGGCTCCAACTGAACTGTATTTAAATAAGCAGCAACACACATTGGCTCCCTAAGGACTAAACTCAGTCCATTTGAGGGCATCCTACTTAAAGTTCCAAAGTTGAAGGAATTTTGTAATTCTACAACCTTAGCTTAAAAATAAAAGTACATTCAGGAAAAGAAAAAAGAAAGAAAGGATGGGTGCAGGGTTGGGGGTCACACAAAACAGGTCCCTAAACAGATGCCAGATCTTGTCCATGCACCCACATACAGTCACCAGGGAAGCATATAGTACCCCCCCAATTAGGTTAACTGTTGTCTTTTCCATTGTAGTTTAGTAAGTTTCAACTTGAAATAGGGGGATAGTCTTTAAAAATAGTTACTCTCAGTTGTACAAGGTTTTATGTATACAGTTTGTCACAAGTAACAAAGCTACTTCGCAAGACCCACATCTTTCCAAAATTAAAGAAAAAAATTCTAGTCTGTATTTGTCTTAGTATGTATTATCTTTTTTCAATTTTTTTTTTTTTTTGCAAAGCAGCGTAACAACATCTGATTGTAGGACTTGCCTGAGGTTGTGATCACAACTGCAAACATCATTTGCGCATCAGTAAGAAAACAAACAGGAGGAGATGGATTCTTTTAAAGAGGAAAAAAAAAGAAATGTACAGTTCTAGAGAGGTTATTCTGCCTGCATTTTTCCTTCAACAAGGGTTATTCCAGAGCTTAGCTGACTGCAATCTTGTTTTCTTCGAGGAAGTGAGGGAACTGGTGTTTGGGGATGCTGTCAGCAGCACCTGGTTTTTCCACTTCAGCACTGATAGCCGACTGGGAGCCATCCATCTTGGAGATAGTGGTGTTGTTCACAATGGAGCTGGCCCCCAGAGAAACTGGAAGGGTAGGAATACCACCACTCTGGATCACAAAGATTTCATTAGTCGTCATGGCCAGACCTCTATTGAGCATGGTGTTGTACTAGTTCCACACAACAGGGTCCACGTTCATCTAGGAGGTAAGGATTTACTTGGAAAACATCTCAGGGACTCTCTTCCCATCAGTTCCTAACAGAGCCACAGTGTTCTTGATGGCCAGCTTCCTCCCACGCGGAGCCGAGATATTGTTGGCCCTATGCGTCGTCATATAGTGGACCTTCAAGTCGCCTTTGGTGGTAAAAGCTCACCCACATATGTTACACATGAAAGGCTTCTCCCCAGTATGAGTCCACTGGTGAATCTGAAAAACGCTTGCAGAGAAGTTCTTCCCACACCATGTGCAGCGTTGTTTGGCCTGTCGGCGTGGCTGGGCCACTAACAAAGGTGTCAAACCTTGGGACGTGGTCGCAGGTCCAACAAATGTGCCAGGGACTTAAACTTTGACATAGGTTGGCTGGGCTCGGATAAACGTTGATGGCAAATTGCTACGACCTTCCATCTCAGTGCGGCTGTTCTCAGAGCTGCCTGCTTTGTCACCAACATCAGGAGATCTGGAGTTGATGCTTTCTGCCTGGCTATTGGCTGGGAACAGTGACTGGAAAGACACATTCTCCAGGACGTCTGGACTTCGACTCTGGTACATCTAGTCTCCCATCGCTAAGGACGATGAGTCGTTCGTCAAGCCATCACTCTCCACCGAACCATTTTTTCTGTTGTTCTGCTGCTGCAGAACAAGAGGAGCAGGACCCACCTTTCCCGGGGTATCTAGGGAAGCCATCACAACGAACCCAAGAGTGGATAATGCCGAGTGGATGCTGGGAAGAGGCACCAGGACCTTCAAGGAGCTACTAGGGGCATCCTGGGAGTTGACCTTGTCAACATCAATGCTTTTGATAACATTATCGTGACAGACTGCACCTGCGCTGCCATTTTCACCGACCATCGCGGATTCGGGACCCGTAAAGTCACAGGGATTTCTCAGGCAGAGGCGTGTTGGAAATCTGGCCGCCCGTGTGCATCCGGATATGCTGCTGCAGCAGGACCTGGTTGGTAAACTTCTTCTGGCGGATGGGGCACAAATGCTGCTTCTTTATGGACGTGTTGGTTCTGTGGACCTCAAGGTGCATCTTCAGGTTGCCCTTGGTGGAGAAGCCTCGACCATAGATCTTATACTGGAATGGTCTCTCCCCAGTGTGGGTGCAATAATGCATTTTGAGGGAGCTTTGGCAGCTTAAGACTAGGTGAAAAATGAGACGTTCACTGGGGTCGGTGGTGGCCTTGTTGATGTTCTCCACCAGCTGCTGCATTTCAGGGTCTCTGACCCTGGCTCGGGTGTTCCACTCCCTTGGAAGTCACCAACCCTTGGGGAATTGTGGTTTGGCTCCACCCCAGATAGTAGGGATCCATCCTCAGTTTCTGGAGAAGGCCCAGGCTGTAGGTAACTGCCCATGAGGTCTTTGGGGTTAGTCCCTGAAGAGAGATTTTGAGGTAGCCCTACATTAGGGGTCCCCATTACAAGGACAGGTTTGCTGTCTAAAGAGAGACCTGATTCATCTATGGGGACAGGTACAGAGAGTGCATAGGAAATGCCACTGCCTGCCACCATTTTGTCATGGAACTCGGCAAAGAACTGGGGTTTCAACTTCCCCCTGGGGATGTCGCTGAAAGTGCACCTTGAAGTTGCCCTTTGTGGTGAACCAGTGGCCACAGACAGAGAACACAAAGGGTCTCTTTCCAGTATGGGAGAGGAGGTGGATCTGCAGGGAGCTTTCAGTTCCAAAACTCTTGCTACAGTACTTACACTTGTGCTTGAAAAGGACGCCCTAGTCTTTGGGTTTGACCTCCACCGGAGACACATTTGGTGGCTTTCCCTTCCCTTTCTTGGACGGGTCTAATGCCACAGTGGAGAAAGGGCTCTGGAAGAGCACAGAGCCTGGGGTCTGAGATAGCAAAGCACCAGGAAGACGGGGCATGATGCTCAGCAACACCCTTGTCCCACCTGGCTTCAGGGTGAAGGGCGCCAGCCCCTGGGACATGGAGCTGGTGGTGGGAGGAATGTTTGTGTGAGGTAGCTTGGCTCGTTTCAAGGTGTCCAGAGACAGGCCCTGGCTTCCAGCTTTCTGATTGAGCAAAACCACAGCCACGGAAACCTGTTGGGACATGTGGCTGCCCAAGGTCTTGAGGGTTTCCACTCCTGCCACACTGGAGTGGAGGGCTGGGAGGCCCACATGTTCATCTGAACGTGGATCTGCTTGGTGAGCGGGATCTGCTGCAGTTACTGTTGCTGCAGGCACAGTATCTGCTCAAGGACCCACGGGATGCTGCTGGTGCAGAGCAAGGGGACTGGCAGAGCATCTGTGCTCCACTGATTCGCTGCCACCTTGGTGCCCCACAGTGCTTGAAGAGTGATGTTAATGTTGGTCACTTTGCCTTTGGGTAAATAGCTTATGTCCTGGGACGTGGATGGCAGACCTGTCTTCAGGTACACGACAGACTTGGCACCCAGCTTCTCCTTCATCTCCCCCAAGCTGCAGCCATCCTCCCTGTGACCATCCTTACTGCTTGGACTGTGGGCCGGTGGCTCAGCACAGCCTCAGAGAAGACTTCTGAAGGCACTGGCCCCTCGCTGTCATTCATGATGAGGACAAGTGGATTTTTAGTGCAATTTTTCTTATGTTCTAAGAACTCAGAGAATCTGAAGAACTCTGCACATTTCTCACAGATGTGAGTCTTCTCCTGACGAGTCCTCTTTGCTGTCAATCCATCCCTGTTAGCCTCATTGCCATTCCCTGGGGGGTTCACTGGAGCACCGGGCTCCCGTGCCGCTGGCATGCTGGGGCCACATCTGCAAACTCCGGGTCCAGCTGCTGTGGCTACTGCCTGCCCTGATGTGCTGGGGCTTCGCCTGCTTGCGCCTCCACATGGTGCGAGCATCAGACTGACAGGAGAGCCGTAGTTATTGACCACTCCCCTGTTAGTGCTTTGTGATGAGGAAGCATTTTGAAAACTTTCAATTGCAATATGTATATGTTTTTGTTGCAAAGAAGTATGAGTGAAAAAAATGTTCAGGCATAAGCATATTACATTAGGATAAATTTTTGTGACAAATGTAGGATGGAAATTCAAATTAAAAAAAATAATTATTTCCAATAAAGGTTTTCTGCATTAATTTTTAAAAAATTGATGATGGTAATATCTAATAGGTATGGCATTTTTATTTAGTTACATCCATTTTAAAAAGTGATATAACCTCATTTAAAAATTTTAGTATTAACAATACAAAGGAAAGTACATCCTTTCTAAGTATACAAACTTGTAACAAAACATCTTTTTAAAGATTTATTTATTTGAGAGACAGAAAGAGAGAGCATGAGCAGGGAAAGGGGCAAAGGGAGAGGGAGACAAGAAGACTCCCTGCTGAGTGGGGAGTCCTATACGGGGCTCAATCCCGGCACCCCAAGACCATGACCTGAGCCAAAATCAAGAGTTGGATTCTTAACCAACTGAGCCACCCAGGCGCCCCTGTAATGAAAACATTTTGATGCTATCCTAAAACATGCAAGTGAGTGCATTAGTATTTCAGATTACTAGTGGGTACATGAGGCAAAATTTTTGAATGCCACTGCTTTAAGATGTTGATTTACATAAGAACAATATATTTAAGCTTACTGAATTTCATTTGTAGATACCCACCACAACTATGTCTCAGGCCTTCAAAGAATACATGGAGGTTTATAAAATAACACAATACAACATCCCAGATGTTGGTGCAATAGGTAGAAAAAGCCAGGTAATAAGCTCTTCTAGCCTTTTATAGTTCTGAGAACTAAGTCTTCTTTTCAGATTAATTAGAGAAAAGCCTCATCAACTGAGGCTCTTTAGGAGAAAGTTTACCCTAGTTTTATTTGGCCAAGGAGCTATTTAATGCAAACTCTACCTCTTGCTACTCAAAATGTAGTCCACGCATCAGCAGTTTGGGCATCACCTGAGACCTTGTTAGAAATGCAGAACCTCGGGGGGCGGAGCAAGATGGCGGAGGAGTAGGAGACCTGGATTTCGTCTGGTCTCAGGAATTCAGCTGAATAGGGATCAAACCATTCTGAACACCTACAAACTCAACAGGAGATCGAACAGGAGAGTAGCAACAACTCTCTGAACAGAGAAGCGACCACTTACTGGAAGGTAGGGCGTGCGGAGAAGTGAATCCGAGGCGATATTCGGGAGGATAGACGGCGGGGGAGGGGCCTCCGCCGGCCGCTTCTGGCAAGTGATAGAGCCGTGGAGCACAAAATCGGACCTTTTAGAAGTTGGCTCGGCGGAGGGACGTCGCTGCAGTGGCTAAGCGGGGGGTGGAATCCTCCCGGGACAGTGTGGTCTCAGGACCCTTGGGGTCACGGAGAGACCGGGGGTGCCTGAGTGCGCCAGAGCTCCCAGGTATCAGAGCGGGGAAGCTGGCTGAAGAGACGGAGCAGAGTCGCGGGCTCTCAGCTCGGGGTTGCCATAAACTGTGATCTGCGGCCCAGTCGGGGCACGGCTCCCCCAGCAGGGACCCAACAAGCAGCAGATCCAGGGAGACTCCCCTTCCTTCCGGGGGAGGAGCGGTGAGAGAACGCACTGCAGGGATCTGCTGGGTTTGGAGACTCCGTGCGGGGGTCGGGTGCCAGAGATAGCAACGCTCGATCACAGGCCGGGTGAGCACGGAGTGCGGCCGGAGACCGGGGACACGGGAGTGACTGCTTTTCTCTGGGGACACACTGAGGAGCGGGGCCCCGAGTTCTCAGCTCCTCCGGGTGGACATTGGGAGGCCACCATTTCTGCCCTGGTCCTCCAAAGCTGTACCGAGAGCTTGCAGGGAACAAAAGCTCCTGAGAACAAACCGGAGCAGCTTCCTTAGCCCGGACCGACAAGGGCGGGGCAATTCCGCCTCTGGCAAAGACATTTGGAAAACACAGCAACAGGCCCCTCCCCCAGAAGATCAGCACAAACAGCCAGCAAGCCAAGACCAAGTTGATCGATCAAGGAGAATGGGAGAACTCCAGCGCTAGGGGAATACTGCACATAGATTCATGGCTTTTTTTTTTTTTTTTTTTTACCATGATCCATTATTTCATCAAAGTTAATTTTTGTTGACTCTTTTTTTATTTTTCTTTTTCCCTTTTTCAACCAACATCTTATCAATCCCTTTTTAAAAAAAAAAAAAACATTTTTTATTTTTCATTTGTAGAGTCATATTTTATCCCTTCATAGTAGTTACCCTTATTTTCGGCATATATATATAAGTTGTTCTCTCTTTAAAATTTTGGGGTACAGTTTCTTCTAACAGATCAAAATATACCCTAAATCACTAGTGTATGGCTTTGTTCTAGTCTCCTGCCTGATCACATTCTCTCCCTTTTTCCTTTTTTTTTTTTCTTAAATCTTCTTTCTTTTTTCAAACAACTTATCTTACCAAGTCCTTTTATATAATCTTTTATAATTTTCATCTTTATAGTCATCTTCCATCCCTTCATTGTATCAACCCTTATTTTGTACATATATGTCTTTCTTCCTTTAAAATTTTAGGAGGCACTTTTTTCTAACAGACCAAAATACACCCAAAATCTAGTGTGTGGCACTGATCTATGCACTAACCTGATCATGTTTGATCACATTCTGCTTTTTTTGTATTGTTCTGTTTTTGTTTTTATCCTTTTTTTTCCCTTTTTTTTTCCTCTTTCTTTTTTCTTTCTTTCCCTTTCTTTTCCCCTGGTTTCAGGTCTTTTCTGATTTGTATACAGTATATTTGCTGGGGACGTTGTAAACCTGTTAGCATTTTGTTCTCTCATTCATCTATTCTCCTCTGGACAAAATGACAAGACGAAAGAAATCACCTCAGCAAAAAGAACAAGAGGTAGTACCGTCAGCCAGGGACCTACTCAATACGGACATTAGTACGATGTCAGACCTAGAGTTCAGAATCATGACTTTAAAGATACTAGCTGGGCTTGAAAAAAGCGTGGAAGTTATTAGAGAAACCCTTTCTGGAGAAATAAAAGAACTAAAATCTAACCAAATCGAAATCAAAAAGGCTATTGATGAGGTGCAATAAAAAATGGGGGCACTAACTGCTAGGATAAATGAGGCAGAAGAGAGAATCAGCGATATAGAAGACCAAATGATGGAAAATAAAGAGGCTGAGAAAAAGAGAGAGAAACAATTACAGGATCACGAGGGCAGAATTCGAGAGATAAGTGATACGATAAGACGAAACAACATTAGAATAATTGGGATCCCAAAAGAAGAAGAGAGAGAGAAAGGGGCAGAAGGTACATTGGAGCAAATAATAGCAGAGAACTTCCCTAATGTGAGGAAGGAAACAAGCATCAAAATCCAGGAGGCACAGAGAACCCCTCTCAAAATCAATAATAATAGGTCAACACCCCGACATCTAATAGTAAAACTTACGAGTCTCAGAGACAAAGAGAAAATCCTGAAAGCAGCTCGGGAGAAGAGATATGTAACCTACAATGGTAGAAACATTAGATTGGCAACAGACCTATCCACAGAGACCTGGCAGGCCAGAAAGGACTGGCAAGATATCGTCAGAGCACTAAACGAGAAAAATATGCAGCCAAGAATACTATATCCAGCTAGGCTATCATTGAAAATAGAAGGAGAGATAAAAAGCTTCCAGAACAAACAAAAACTAAAGGAATTTGCAAACACGAAACCAGCCCTCCAAGGAATATTGAGAGGGGTCCTCTAAGCAAAGAGAGAACCTAAAAGCAGCAAAGAGCAGAAACGAACACAGACAACAGACAGTTAACAGTCACCTTACAGGTAATACAATGGCACTAAATTCATACCTTTCAATACTTACCCTGAATGTAAATGGGCTAAATGCCCCAATCAAAAGACACAGGCTATCAGATTGGATTAAAAAACAAGACCCATCCATATGCTGTGTGCAAGAGACGCATTTTAGACCCAAAGACACCCCCAGATTGAAAGTGAGGGGGTGGAAAACCATTTCCCATGCTAATGGACACCAAAAGAAAGCTGGGGTGGCAATCCTTATATCAGACAAACTAGATTTTAAAACAAAGACTGTAATAAGAGATGAGGAAGGACACTATATCCTACTTAAAGGGTCTATCCAACAAGAAGATCTAACAATTATAAATATCTATGCCCCGAACATGGGAGCAGCCAATTATATAAGGCAATTAATAACAAAAGCAAAGAAACACATTGACAACAATACAATAATACTGGGGGACTTTAACACCCCCCTGACTGAAATGGACAGATCATCTAAGCAAAAGATCAACAAGGAAATAAAGACTTTAAATGACACACTGGACCAAATGGACTTCACAGACATATTCAGAACATTCCATCCCAAAGCAACGGAATACACATTCTTCTCTAGTGCCCATGGAACATTCTCCAGAATTGATCACATCCTAGGTCACAAATCAGGTCTCAACCGGTACCGAAAGATTGGGATCATTCCCTGCATATTTTCAGACCACAGTGCTTTGAAACTAGAACTCAACCACAAGAGGAAAGTCGGAAAGAACTCAAATACATGGAGGCTAAAGAGCATCCTACTAAAGAATGAATGGGTCAACCAAGAAATTAAAGAAGAATTAAAAAAATTCATGGAAACCAATGAAAATGAAAACACAACTGTTCAAAATCTTTGGGATACAGCAAAGGCAGTCCTGAGAGGAAAGTATATAGCAATACAAGCCTTTCTCAAGAAACAAGAAAGGTCTCAAATACACAACCTAACCCTACACCTAAAGGAGCTGGAGAAAGAACAGCAAATAAAGCCTAAACCCAGCAGGAGAAGAGAAATCATAAAGATCAGAGCAGAAATCAATGAACTAGAAACCAAAAGAACAGTAGAACAGATCAACGAAACTAGGAGCTGGTTCTTTGAAAGAATTAACAAGATTGATAAACCCCTGGCCAGACTGATCAAAAAGAAAAGAGAAATGACCCAAATCAACAAAATCATGAATGGAAGAGGAGAGATCACAACCAACACCAAAGAAATACAAACAATTATAAGAACATATTATGAGCAACTCTATGCCAGCAAATTAGAGAACCTGGAAGAAATGGGTGCATTCCTAGAGATGTATCAACTACCAAAATTGAACCAGGAAGAAATAGAAAACCTGAACAGACCTATAACCACTAAGGAAATTGAAACAGTCATCAAAAATCTCCCAAGAAACAAAAGCCCAGGGCCAGATGGCTTCCCGGGGGAATTCTATCAGACATTTCAAGAAGAATTAATACCTATTCTCCTGAAACTGTTCCAAAAAATAGAAATGGAAGGGAAACTTCCAAACTCATTTTATGAGGCCAGCATTACCTTGATCCCAAAACCAGACAAAGACCCCATCAAAAAAGAGAATTACAGACCAATATCCTTGATGAACATGGATGCAAAAATTCTCACCAAAATACTAGCCAATAGGATCCAACAGTACATTAAAAGGATTATTCACCAGGACCAAGTGGGATTTATTCCTGGGCTGCAAGGCTGGTTCAACATCCGCAAATCAATCAACGTGATACAATACATTAACAAAAGAAAGAGCAAGAATCATATGATCCTCTCAATAGATGCAGAAAAAGCATTTGACAAAGTACAACATCCTTTCTTGATCAAAACTCTTCAGAGTATAGGGATAGAGGGTACATACCTCAATATCATAAAAGCCATCTATGAAAAACCTACAGCGAATATCATTCTCAATGGGGAAAGACTGAGCGCTTTCCCCCTAAGGTCAGGAACGCGGCAGGGATGTCCACTCTCACCACTGCTATTCAACATAGTATTAGAAGTCCTAGCCACAGCAATCAGACAACAAAAAGAAATCAAAGGCATCCAAATCGGCAAAGAGGAAGTCAAACTCTCACTCTTTGCAGATGATATGATACTGTATGTGGAAAACCCAAAAGACTCCACCCCAAAACTGCTAGAACTCATACAGGAATTCAGTAAAGTAGCAGGATATAAAATCAATGCACAGAAATCAGTGGCATTCCTATACACCAACAACAAGACAGAAGAGAGACAAATCAAGGATTCTATCCCATTTACAATTGCACCCAAAACCATTAGATACCTAGGAATAAATCTAACCAAAGAGGCAAAGGATCTGTACTCAGAAAACTATAAAATACTCATGAAAGAAATTGAAGAAGACACAAAGAAATGGAAAAACGTTCCATGCTCATGGACTGGGAGAATCAACATTGTGAAGATGTCAATGCTACCTAGAGCAATCTACACATTCAATGCAATCCCCATCAAAATACCATCCACTTTTTTCAAAGAAATGGAACAAATAATCTTAAAATTTGTATGGAACCAGAAGAGACCCAGAATAGCCAGAGGAATACTGAAAAAGCAAAGTAAAGCTGGCGGCATCACAATTCCGGACTTCCAGCTCTATTACAAAGCTGTCATCATCAAGACAGTTTGGTACTGGCACAAAAACAGACACATAAATCAATGGAACAGAATCGAGAGCCCAGAAATGGACCCTCAACTCTACGGTCAACTTATTTTTGACAAAGCAGGAAAGAATGTCCAATGGCAAAAAGACAGTCTCTTCAACAAATGGTGTTGGGAAAATTGGACAGCCACATGCAGAAGAATGAAACTGGACCATTTCCTTACACCACACACAAGAATAGACTCCAAATGGTTGAAAGACCTAAACGTGAGACAGGAGTCCATCTAAATCCTAAAGGAGAACATAGGTAGCAACCTTTTCGACCTTAGCCGCAGCAACTTCTTCCTAGAAACATCGCCAAAGGCACGGGAAGCCCAGGCAAAAATGAACTATTGGGATTTCATCAAGATAAAAAGCTTTTGCACAGCAAAAGAAACAGTCCACAAAACCAAAAGACAACCGACAGATTGGGAGAAAATATTTGCAAATGACATATCAGATAAAGGGCTAGTATCCAAAATCTATAAAGAACTTATCAAACTCAACACCCAAAGAACAAATCATCCAATCAAGAAATGGGCAGAAGACATGAACAGACATTTCTCCAAAGAAGACATCCAAATGGCCAACAGGCACATGAAAAAGTGCTCAACATCGCTCGACATCAGGGAATTCCAAATCAAAACCTCAATGAGATACCACCTGACACCCGTCAGAATGGCTAAAATTAACAAGTCAGGGAACAACAGATGTTGGCGGGGATGTGGAGAAAGGGGAACCCTTCTACACTGTTGGTGGGAATGCAAGCTGGTGCAACCACTCTGGAAAACAGTATGGAGGTTCCTCAAACAGTTTAAATTAGAGCTACCGTTCGATCCAGCAATTGCACTACTGGGTATTTACCCCAAAGATACAAATGTAGGGACCCGAAGGGGTACGTGTACCCCAATGTTTATAGCAGCAATGTCCACCATAGCCAAACTGTGGAAAGAGCCAAGATGCCCATCGACAGATGAATGGATAAAGAAGAAGTGGTATATATACACAATGGAATATTATGCAGCCATCAAAAGGAATGAGCTCTTGCCATTTGCAACGACGTGGATGGAACTGGAGGGTGTTATGCTGAGTGAAATAAGTCAATCAGAGAAAGACATGTATCACATGACCTCACTGATATGAGGAATTCTTAATCTCAGGAAACAAACTGAGTGTTACTGGAGTGGTTGGGGGTGGGAGGGATGGGGTGGCTGGGTGATAGACATTGGGGAGGGTATGTGCTACGGTGAGCGCTGTGAATTGTGCAAGACTGTTGAATCACAGATCTGTACTTCTGAAACAAATAACGCAACATATTTTCAGAAAAAAGAAAAAGAAGAAGATAACAGGAGAGGAAGAAAAGGGGAGTATGTCAGAGGGGGAGACGAACCATGAGAGATGATGGACTCTGAAAAACAAACTGAGGGTTCTAGAGGGGAGGGGGGGGAGGGGGATGGGTTATCCTGGTGATGGGTATTGAGGAGGGCACGTTCTGCATGGAGCACTGGGTGTTATGAACAAACAATGAATCATGGAACACTGCACCAAAAACTAATGATGTAATATATGGTGATTAACATAACAATAAAAATTTAAAAAAAAAAAAGAAATGCAGAACCTCGGGTGCCTGGGTGGCTCAGTTGGTTAAGCGACTGCCTTCGGCTCAGGTCATGATCCTGGAGTCCCAGGATCGAGTCCCGCATCGGGCTCCCTGCTCGGTGGAGAGCCTGCTTCTCCCTCTCCCTCTGCCTGCCTCTCTGCCTACTTGTGCTCTCTCTCTATCTCTGTCAAATAAATAAATAAAATCTTTAAAATAAATAAATAAATTTAAAAAATGAAATGCAGAACCTCAGATCGTACTCCAGACCTACTTAATCAGAATCTGCATTTTTAATAAGACCCCTCCAGATGATTCATAGGCACGTTAAAATTTGAGTTCTAGGAGGTTAGGCTGTACAGTCTAGAGTTTAGTCCTAGGGCATTATTATTTAGAGAAAGAAACTATAGTTCAGCTCCAAAGGGAACCAAGCACTCTAAAATATTTTTAATGTACTTCAACAAGCAATTTAAACTATTTTAAACAATTATTTCTTATTTTATGATTTTTTTCAGTTATTTCAATCACCAGACAATTATTGCTTAAGGAAATATTTTAATCAGAAATCTCAATACAAGCAGTTAATGTATCAGTTCAATAAAATATTTTCTAACAATCATTTACACTCATTAGTCTTGCATACCCATCAATTTGCAACTTATCATTTTAAACAATTTGCTTTACAATTAACAGGCCAAATAAAATGTCCTCCTAGAAGTCACTGGAGGGTATTACAAAGATCTTATCCAAGGGAGAAGTGACCCTTAAAGAGATTTTCCAGTGGCTTCAGAATATCACAGGGAAATAAGAACTTTTCTAAGTTCTTTGAAATACTATCTGTATAAACCTCAATCCCCTTCACCTACTTGTTGCTGACTAACAATATTTGTAGGAAGGCTAGAGGCAGTGGCATCCTTAAGAGTTGATTGAATATGCTCCCATCAGTTTGATGTAGATTCCCTGACACCACAGCCAAAATCTGTTGAGATGGATCTATGAGTCCAAGGCCCATGAAGGTCCTCCTCTGGCTGAGACTGTGATGCTGCCTATTGATCTTAGACTCCTCCCCAGGACCTCCTTCACAGTCTGTTAATATAAATACAGGAGGCTCACTTGGCCTGTTGCCAAGTACTTCTGAGTTTGTTTCTCCCAGAAGTTGGTTTTACTAGGCCAAAGATTGTGTCCCAAAGTAAGTGAATGCCCCTACCTCTATACAATGCCCAGTAGCAATGCTCTATTTTCTACAGAAGAATCTGGAAGGCCTGATTCTCAAGAATTAAAGTGTGGTCACACAAAGTTCATCATCTTAAACATTTGGGCATAGTAGAATGAATCATTTGGACATCTAAAGATAAACTGCAGTGCTTAGATTCTCATGGGGCTAAAGTCTTTCTCTGCTGAGAAGATAGAAATTGAATAAAACTGGATTCTTTCCATAGAAATCAAGAAATAGCTTACAATTGAGGGGAAAGAAGATTTTAACACACTGAAACTCTCTTTCCCAATATTTCCAACAATGAGAATCAAGTGAGTTTGGCAAGGAGTTATAACGGTTAGTGTAGGATTTAAATAAATTCGCTCTTTGAAACAGGGTAAGATAAAAGACAGACATATATGCCTGGAAAAAATGTAAGTGCTGACCTGGAAGGAAAATTGCTTAAGCCTCATTGCCAAGGTCACAACTGATATTATGTCTGCTTGGGCTGCCATAACAAAATACCATAGACTGGATGACTTAAACAACAGAAATTTATTTCTCACAATTTTAGAGGCTAGAAGTTCAAGATCAAGGTGCTAGGCAATTCAGTTCCTGGTGAGAACTTTCTTCCTGGCTTGCAGATGGCCACCTTCATACTGTGTCCCTACATGGTAGAGATTGAGCTCTCATGTCTCCTCCTTTTCATATAAGGGCACTAATCCTATTATGAGGACCTCACTTTCATGACCTCATCTAACCCATATTATCTCCTACAGGCCCCATCTCCAAATATCATCACATTGGGAGTTAGGGCCTCAAAATATGAATTTGGGGGGGCAAATTTCAGTCTGCTACACAACCCATTTCCCAAGCCTCACTGGAATGGCATAATGTGAGTTAAGATGGAAGAAAAGATAATATATACAGCTGAAAGGGGCACCTGGTTGGCTCAATCAGTTAAGCGTCTGCCTTTGGCTCAGGTCATGATCCCCGGGGTCCTGGGATCGAGTCCTGCATCGGGCTCCCTGCTCAGTGGGGAGTCTGCTTCTCCCTCTCCCTCTGCCACTCCTCTCTCTGTCAAATAAATAAATAAAATCTTATATATATATATGAAATAATGGGGCACCAATCAGCCCTGGTTTGTTCATGCATTAAATTATGGTCAGAAACAGCCAACCATTTCCTCACAAATTTAAACTAAAGATATATGTAAAGCACATCTCCCTAATGCCCCTTTCCTCATGGCTCTGTGACTTTAAGACACTGCATTGCTCACCCTCCCCCCAAATCTGAGGTATTAGAGGTCTGTGTAGTCTCTGCACATGGATAAATAAAAAGCATTTCAATGCTGTCTTGCATAGTACATTCCTGTCACAACTTCACGGTGAGAAGTAGCCTTGTAGGGAACTGAAACACATGATGACAAAGTCCACAAACATATCAACTGGCCACATATACTTTCAATGAGATTTCTGAATGGGCTGCACAATTATCACAACCAGGTCACTAATTCCAGCCTGAGTCAATCTTTAAATGGACAACTTCACCAGTGTCAGTCATAGTGAGAAGATGCCCTTATTTACCAGTGCAATGAACCAAGGAATGTGAGGTACTCAATATGGTATGACAAAGCAATGGGAGAGATAGTTGTGAGCATCAACAACCTTCCCCTTTCTTAAAGATAACTATAACTGTTTCCCCTAAAAATATGTGCTTTATAAGTAGAGTGCTAATCCAGTGACCAAAAACCATAGATATGGAATAGTTCTTTCTTTCTTCCAGATTGAGTTTATACCACAACTCCATGCAAATGCCATTATACATATTCAGCTTGAGGAACTTAGCTGGAATTTCTTAATAGATGTATGGTTGAGTTAACACATGGAAAATATAGAAAGTGCTTGGAGTTCTGAAGATTTCTGGGTGACTCTGAGGTGTAATAACTCTTTAAAGGAGGACAGGAAGCCCAAAACTTGTGTGCAATGGGATCTCAAAGGCAAATGGCAAGATGTGGGGTCAGTTTGAGAAAAGGCTAAATAAGGCCAAGATTAAAGAGAAGATAGTAGATGAGAAACATATCTTCCCTTAAAACCTTTGTAGTTTGGAGAAGGCACAAAGTGGAATAAGTAAAAAGAGTTTGGAAAGTTTGTCCCTCAGTGGTATTTAAGGAGTCATTCTTACACACTGCATAGTTTTTACCTGTAGTGGTACCAGGAGAAATACTAAGACAACATCAAAGTCCTTAATGCAAGTACCCAATGGGCTTATTATCAAATTATTCTCACTTTACCTTAATTCCCTAATTCCCAAGAAGGTACAGAGGTTAAGACTCACTAGTTATTCCAGATTCCCTTTAAAGACAGTGATTCAACAAATGTCAGAAAACTGTTTCATTATAGAAGATTCTTGTTGGTTTCTATATACAATGTGAGCTTTGATGCCCTGGAACATTTAATGTACTAATCTAATCCTACTGTTTACTCTTACAGAGTCAGACACTTCAAAATCATGAATGTGAAACGACAACTGTAGAAAGCTGGTCCAAATTTCTGTGAAAGATTTTTATAAATGAAGTCCAAAGACAGCAGATGTCACAAGGAATTGTGTAAATATACCCACAAGTTGAAAGAATTTAGAAATAAAAATTTTGAGAGTGTAAATTGTTATGAGCTAGTCAAAAAAATCTGAAATTAATTAGCAATGGCATATCTAGGCACAGTATCAGAGAAACACAAATTTTAGAAGAATGATAGAAGCTTCAGATTGTCTTTCAAAATAACCTGGAATTTCTATACACATTGTTGATTACCTCACCAATATCCATTTTTAACACACAATTTTTAAAATTTTTTTATTATATTCAATTATCCAACATATAGTATATCATTAGTTTTTGATGTAGTGTTCAATGATTCATTAGTTGTATATAACACCCAGTGCTCATCACAACATGTGTCCTCCTTAATACCCATCACCCTGTTGATGGGTACCAGTATCCATTTCAATCTTCCTTGATTGTGGAGTACCTATGTCATTTTGGTGGGATTGACTCCACCTCCAACTTTAGGGATATCACTTGATTAGCATAAGCCAATTATTCAAATGGACTCACTTTGTTAATGTGACCATTTTTCAAATAAGTATATACACTGGACCTAAGATAAGTGAGCATGGCATTATCTTTATCCATATTATAAGAGCAGGAAAATGATCCAATCAAAGCAAAGCAAAATTTTGATCAAAAGTTGTACGGGTTCTCTCTGTCACTGCATAATAATAAGGAAGTATATAACTGCCAAAGTTATTGACAGCCATATTGTAACATATGCTTCAGGATGAAACTGACATCAGAGAGAAAATAGAAGAAAAAACAAAACTGGCTTTGGATGTCTTTACTGAATATATTCATTTATTAGGACTGTCATAAAAAAGTAACAAAGACTCAGTGACTTAAATAATGCAAACTATTTTCTCCCAGTTCTAGAAGTTATAAATCCAGGATCAAGGTGTCCAAGTCCAAGATTTAAAGCTTCTCTCCTTGGCTTGTAGATGGCCATTTTCTCCCACTATTTTTGTATGTTCTTTCTTTCATGAGTGTCTGTGTTCTAATATCCTCTTCTTATAAAGACAACGGTTATATTGGATTAAAATCTACCCATGTGATGCCATTTTACATTAATTACTGCTTTTACATTAATTACTCCAAATACATTCACATTCTGAGGTACTAGGGGCTAGGACATAAACATATGAATTTAGAGTAGACACTCATGAAACTGAGCACATAGATTAACCCTAATCTGATACCTATCAGATTTTTCAAATAATGAACCAGTAAATAATGTTTATTCTGAATCAGTTTGAGATTGCTGTACTCTTTTTTTTAATTTTATTTATTTATTTGAGAGAGAGAGAGAGAGAGAAAACTCGAGGTGGAGGGGCAAAGGGAGAGGAAGAAGCAAGCTCTCTGCTGAGCAGGAAGCCCAACCTTGGGCTTGGTCCCAGGACACTCAGATTATGACCTGAGCTAAAGACAGATGCTCAACCAACTGAGCCACCCAAGCACCGCAAGATTGCTTTCCTCTTGCAAGTAACTGATAACAGCATACCAGATATAGCACCATAATATTGATATTTTACAGAATTATAAGATATTGTTGAAAAAATCTATACACAACAGAAAACGTTACAAACAAGACTCAAAATGGGTGTCATTCTATGCAAAACTAGCTAAGGTTGTTACTAATTGTAATCACATTCAAGAATAACGACCTCAGTTTAAAATAAGACACTTTTCTCCAAAGCTAGATCTCCAAATCTAAGATGCCTAAACCTGTTTTGGAAAAACTCTTATTGTATGTATTTCCGTGTATGTGTATTCAGAAAATTATGTCTGTGTGTTGTGTGATTGGAGAGGTGTGTATTTGGGATTATGTGTCTGGGGATATGATTATCTGTAAATACATAGAGAAAATGTGCATACATATGTGTGTGTGTGTATGTGTTCATACATATATTTTTGTACCAATATAAAGGATTTCTGTATTCATATGTGTTTTGGGTATTTCTTGGTCAATTTGTCTGTATACAAAAAGTGTGCAGAATATGCGAAAAATAAAAAGACACTCCAGCAGCGGGGATGAGAGGTGGAGCTAGAGAGCCTGAGATGGTGCTGGTACACAGGAAGAGGAAAGGACAACCTATAAGTCCCAAGGATCTCAATTTTGGAAGGAGGCGGAGCAGACCAGGAGTTCATTCAGGGCTCCTAAGGCTAGTTGCCTAGTGTTTAGCAGGAAGGGGAGGCCTCTTTACCAACAGGAAACTGAAAAGTCTACTCCTATACAGAAAGAGGGAGGAGACTGCGGCGGCAGCAGCGGCTGGTGGGAGCCCG
>NW_027397192.1:266573-287888 GCF_003265705.2 Callorhinus ursinus | reverse complement strand
TGAGTATTTTCAGCATAGGCACGACATGATTTCCCTCATATTTTAACAGGAGCACTCTTGCAACTCTGGAGAGTTGTCTGTTTGGACTTCAAAGAAGATAAAAGGTAGGTCATGTACATCAGGGAAACAGAGTAGAAATGTAGAAATAGATTTTCATATAGAAAAGTTGAATCATAACACAGGTGACATAATAGATGAACGATGAAAAGACATTTTATTCAACAACTATTTCAGTATTAATGTGTTTTCTGGTTGCCAATAAGTAAATTTTAATCCCTTTATTACCTATTATACCCAAATTTCAAATGGAAAATACTTAATACTTATTTTTGGAAAATATCATTTGTAAGGAAATACGTTTTTTCCCCCCATGCAAATGGGAAAAAATTTCCTTAATGCAGAAAATCCACAAATATTGAAAAATTTGTTAAATTTGATTTTATAGACTTTAATTTTCTAATTTCTAAAATCATTCTCTACAAAGTTGGGCACAATAAGATTAGGGTAAACTTTGATATTTAAAATGAATGAATAAAATATATATTAAATTAGAATAAAACAAACAGCCCATTGAGAACTTGGTAAAAAATATTAACAGACATGTCACAAAATAGGAGGTCCTATGGTCAATAAACATTCATTATTTTAAACTGCTTCCCATTATTTTTTTCTTTTCAATAATATATGTTCTCTCTAAAAATTCTCTATAATTTACTTAGTTAATAAGGTTTTTTTCCCCCCTTCTCAGAATATAAGCCTGTAATGTGTGGTTTTCCTTCCTTTTTTTTCACTGATGTATCTCAAATACTTAAAATAGTTTCTGGCGTATAGTAGGTGCTTAATAATTATTTCCTGGTTTCTTGTGTCTCACCAGTAATTAGAAAGATGGAAATTTAAATGATATACAATTTCATATGTATTAGATCAGCAATTTGTATGAATTTTGACAATATGTATTGTCACCCAGATAAACAAGTGGGAGATCCTATACCCTGTTGGTGGGAGTTCAGTTTGAGATAAATTTACCATTATCTAGTGTTTTTGAAGATGTCATGTTTAGAGCAGTTTTCCTCTTTTACTTTGTTGGAAGACAATTCTGTATGGATTTCTCATGTTTAAGTTTTGCAAGCAAGGCACTGAACGTTTTTTGTTTGTTTGTCACATTCCTTTGAAGGGGGTGTGAATAACAAACATATTTTTAAGATGGAATAATATTTCTCTGTGTAGCAATGGGCAGGGATACTTAACTGAAATTTAATAAATATTAATGTCTCCTTCCAGAGGAAAAAATCTTAAAAGCCGTATTTCCTACTCATTATAAAATATTAGGTTAATTAAACTGGTTTCCTTTCCTGTAAAGCAGTCTACTGGGTACAGATATGTCAAGTGCCCATTTCACATCACCCTGTGGTATGTGGTTCTCAGGAATTTAGAGTGAAATTGCTGATCCTCCACCTGTCATTCTTGTTGTGAAAAATAAAAGGTTAATGAGGACAATTTGAGGAATTGTTTCCAGGATGAGACCAGGATATAGAATCAATGACAGAGGCTGGAACTATGCATTGTTTCTTGCTAATTGAACTCCTAGTGAGGCAACTTGCTCCTCAATCTGTTCATTAACCTCAGGCCCATTCTACTGTATCAAATAGCACTAAGATTGATCCTGGGTAAGCAGAAGTTTTTGTTTTTTAGGTAACAGAGTCTACACACAATGATACTGAGAGTTAAAGGAAAGTCATCACAGGAATCATAAGCAGAAACTGGAGAATCCTTAGAACTTCTGCTAGTTGGCTATGGAGATGAAAGGGTTAGGCAAATAATGCTTAAACCTAAACAATGTAAATCGGTGGGCTATCTTATGACTCAGCCCTTCCTTCACATGATCATACAAACCTTAGATTCATTTGGAGATAACAGCAAATATTTCAGTTACTTTTTGCTTGATTGGTTGGCTTTTGAAGTGGTTACTGTGTGCATAAGGGTGTTTTGACCCTCTTGGAGAGATTTTCTAAGACAAATTCCTGTGTGTACCATAAATGAGTTTTTGAATAGTACTCAGGCTCTTACTACCCAAAATTTTACTAATGACATTAACCAATAAGAATGAGAAATTGAACCAAAGAAATGTATATAAATTCTTGTTGATCAATCCCACCTCCCTTGAAAAACTCCAGTTCTTATGTTGCAAATATGTGAGAAAATAAGAGATAATATCTTCCTAATGGGGCAGCAGAGACCCTAGGTTATGGTGAATTTCTCAAATAAAGTTTCCTGCTATGTAAGCCAAGTCAGCCTGATGGTGCATGCAATACCCACAATTTCACTGAAAGTTAATGCGACTGTGATTGCTGAGTCAAGACATGGTCTAAGGCTAAAATAGATGATGTTGGCAATTAAGGTGTTGCCACCTGACATAGAGCATTAAGTCATCTGAAAACATGGAAAGTTTGATTGCATAAGACACAGGCAGCCACCATGCCACACAAAATTAGAAGTAAATACCAAGCCTTTCTAATGGTTACAGAGCCACGCTCTCCCTCCATGCCCTCGGGATCCCTCCCTCTGCTTTAACTCAGCCACAGCTTCTATAAGGGAAAAATAATTAGAGATGGGGCTGAAAGCTCTCTGTCCCTGAAGAGGAAAAATCTGTGTCCTAAGATGGCCGACCGAGTCAGCAAGGGAGTCCCAGTCCCTGCCCTGCTTCCCGCGTGCACCAAAAAGTGCCAAGTATGTGGAAGTAGAAGTGTATAAATTACCCCTTTTGTTTGTGCTCGGGGCTCAGAACTTTGGAGATCATTCTCCTCTGAGCCCACCGGCATTAAATAAACCTCCTATCCTCCAAAGATCTCCAAGTGCCATTTGGTTCTTTCATCAGGCAATCCAATCCAGGTTCCATAACATTTGGTACCTGACTGGGAAACCCAACTACGCTGGCCCATTGTTGCCAGTGGTTTGGGGTCAATGGCGGGGCTGTGACAGAATGGGAGATCATAATGTAGAAGGAGTGCTCTGCCTAATATTCAGCAGTCTCCTGCCTGGTCGCTTCGGACTGGCCCTGCTATGCTGTTCCCACCGGACTCCAGGAGACTTGGCAGGTGAGGACCCGGTCCTGACGTCAGATCACGGTAAGGCCTGGGACCCCAGACCCAGACAGACCCACCCGTCGGCGTGGAAGGGGAGCTTGATCACCTCCCGGAGACCTCATAGAGGTCTCACAGGTAGGGATTCCCAGAGAGGGAATGTAATAACCTCTGGAGTGAATGTGTGAGTGAGTGTGCAGTCCGACCTGACTACCACGAGGTAAACTGAATCTGTGGCTCCACAGGCGGGCACCCTTAAGGTCCCCAGAAGCCTATGGAGTTTGAGTGGGACCATCTGCAATTCCATGGTGAACGGCATACAGCCTAGGGTGGCATCAGAATAGTTTCCAATCATAAGTCCCAACGCTGAGACCACTACGGCTAAGCCTCACCTAAGCTCCTTCAAGACACGGCCAGATGGGCATCTGATTGGTCTCCTCACCTCAGGAGGCAACCCCCCTTTGTATGTCTCTGTGCCATTGCACAGGAATATCACCATGGGTTCAGGACAGAGTAAACCCATGGTCCTCGAGACCATGATCAAAAATTTCAAGAAGGGGTTCTCAGGAGACTATGGAGTCAGGATGAATCCTGGCAAACTGAGAACCCTATGTGAATTGGAATGACCCACATTTAATGTTGGGTGGTCTTCAGAAGGGACATTGGATGTCCCAATGATCCATTGAGTGTGGCGAGTTTTAACAGGAGAACCAGGACACCCTGACCAGTTCCCATACATTGACTCCTGGCTAGGAATTGCCCAGACCATTCCCCCTTGGGTGTGATTCGTTTGCAATAGGCAGGGACAGGCCAGGGTCTTAGTCGCCTCATCCAAGTGGCCCAAAGAAGACCAACAGAAGCCCCAGCCTCCACAGATTCTAGCTGGAGATCCTGAAGATGAACCAATCCTGCCTCCACCATATGAACCCCAAGGTTCTGCACCCCCAGTTCCAGACACTCCACCACCATCAGTCTCCCCACCACCCAGGGCCCAGAGAATCCACTCTCTCCGGGACCAGCAGCCAGGCTGTGCGCCAGGCCGGTGCAAGCACCCTCCAAATGCCGGTATGAGAGACACAGGAACCCGAGAGGTGCGATGAAGACAGGACAGTCCAACCCGGTCGTTCCATGATGTATTATCAACCTTTCTCCACCACCGACCTCAACTGGAAACACAACACTCCTTCCTACTCTGAGGCTATGGTAGACCTCATGGAATCCCTCTTCCAGACTCATCGGCCAACCTGGGAAGACTGCCAACAGTTACTCCGTACGCTGTTTAACACAGAAGAGAGGAGAATAATGAAAGGAGCATGGCAGTACCTAGAAGAGCACGCACCAGTGGGAGTCATCAATCCTACAGCCTGGGCTAACACAGCCCCACCCAAGGAATGCCCAGCATGGGACTTTACCATGGATGAGGGACAGGCCCACATCCACTGACACCAGGAGGCCTCCTCTGGAGAATCTGGGCAGGAGCTAAGAAACCCATGAACATGACTAAGGTATCCTCAGTCACTCAACAACCAGGGGAGTCCCTCGGGGACTACTACAAAAGACTATGTGAAGCCTACAGGATATACACTCCATTTGACCCTGGGGCACAGGAAAGCCAACAGATGGTAAACACCTCCATTGTGGCTCAGGCTGCACCAGACATCAGAAGAAAACTTCAGAAATTAGAGCGTTTCACCAGGATGAACATCACCCAGCTAATAGAGATTGCCAATAAGGTCTACATGAACAGGGAGGTCACAGCTGAAAAGGAAGCCGACAAAAAGATGAAAAAGAAAGTCAGCCTCCTCACCACCGCCCTGAAAGAAAAGGAAGACACAAAGGCAGGGAGATCCCGACCACCAAAAGGGAGGAGACCCAGAATCCCCTTGTCAAAGGATCAATGTGCCTAATTTAAGGAGAAAGGGCATTGGAAAAATGAATGTCCCAACCAGGGAAGGGCTCAAAAGCCCAGCTGCTGCAAGGAAGAACCCCAAGAGGAGGACCCCATAGGCCTTGCGAGAATAGACTCAGACTGAGGGAGACCAGGCTCTTTCCCCCTTGGCCCCCATGAGCCCACAGTCAAAATGAAAGTAGGGGGCCAACTAGTGACTTTTATGGTTGATACTGGGGCCGAGCACTCTGTTGTCACCTCCCCAGTGGCCCCTTTCAGCAAAAAGACTGCGACCATCCATGGGGCCACTGGGATGTGGGCAATACAACAGCCTTTTTGCCAGGTTCACCAGCGTGAACTCAAGGCCCACAAGGTCTGACATGAATTCCTTTATCTGCCTGATTGCCCCATCCCTCTCCTGGGCTGAGATATACTCTCCAAGCTTGGGGCTCAGATAACCTTTGAGCCCACCAGACATACTAGCATCTGATTGAACCCAAGGCAAGAGGAGATGGGGTCTCTGGTACTAGCAACCATGCCAAGGGAAGAAGAACGGAGGTTATTCTGTGCCCAGGCCCAACCAAGCAGCCCGCCGGAGTTCAGACTCACCTTCCCTTCAGTATGGGCTGAAGACAACCCACATGGACTAGCCAAGAATTGGGCCCCTATCATTGTTGAACTGATCCCAGGAGCCCAACCTCAGAGGCAAAGGCAATACTCCCTTCCACAAGAAGCTAAGATTGGCATCCAAGAACATCTGGCCAAACTCAAGAAGCAGGTATTCTAATCGAGTGCCAATCATCCTGGAATATCCCATTCTTGCCGGTCAAGAAGCCAGGAGGGGGATACCAAGCAGTTCAAGACCTGTGGGCCATCAACAAGGTGACCATCTCTTTGCACCTAGTGGTCCCGAATCCATACACCTTCCTCAGCCAAATCCCAGGGTTGGCCAGATGGTTCACTTGCCTAGATTTAAAAGATGCCTTCTTCTGCCTCTGCTTGGCTCCCCAGAGCCAACCACTGTTTGCCTTTGAATGGACTAAACCTGATACAGTGCGCCAGATGCAACTGAGTTGGACGCGCCTCCCACAGGGGTTTAAAAACTCACCAATCCTCTTTGGGGAAGTACTGGCTGTGGACCTCGCCAGCTTCCCAAGAGAGGCCACATGATGTACCCTCCTCTAGTATGTGGATGACCTCCTCCTCACCAGTGACACACAAGAAGACTGCATAAAAGGCACAAAGACCCTCCTGCACCTCCTGTCAGACTTGGGATACCGAGTCTCATGGAAGAAGACACAAATCTGCAAACAACAGGTCTGATACCTTGGTTTCCTCCTCACCCAAGGGAAGAGAGAACTAGGGCCAGAGAGAAAGAAAGTCATCATCTCCCTGCCAGAGCCCCAGACAAAAAGGGGCCTACGAGAATTCCTGGGGGTTTCAGGATTCTGCCACATCTGGATCCCTGGGTTCTCAGCAATAGCAAGACCCCTCTATGATCTCTTAGGGGGACTAGATCGAGAACCCCCTGCCTGGACTGAAGAAGCAGAAGCCGCCTTCACAGAGATAAAGACTGCCCTGAGGCAGGCTCCAGCCCTGGGCCTACCAGATGTAGAAAAACCCTTTAATCTCTTTGTGCATTAAAAGGAAAAAATAGCGCTCGGAGTACTCACCCAGACTGTTGGGCCCTGTCAATGGCCAGTTGCATACCTGTCAAAGAAGCTGGATCCTGTGGCAGTGAGATGGCCACTGTGCCTCGTGGCGCTAGCAGCCACAGTCCTACTCATGAAGGAGGTGGACAAACTCACCCTGGGGCAAGAACTTAACATCAAGGTCCCTCACACAGTTGTGTCCCTCGTGAATGCACAGGGGCACCACTTCCTTTCCAACTCTCAGCTAACACAGTACCAAGGGCTCCTCTGTGAAAACCTGGGGGTCACCCTTGAAACAGTAAAGACATTAAACTCAGCAACCTTTCTCCCCACAGAAGAGGGGGAACCAGACCATGACTGCTCTGAGGTAACTGTTGAAATCTATGTGAGCCATCCAGATCTGCAGGATCAAGCCATAAAGAATCCAGAGCTCATGGTGTTCAGCAATGGCAGCAGTTACCTACAAGAGGGTGACTGGAAAGCAGGTTATGCACTAACCACAACCACTAAAGTCCTAGAAGCTAAGGCATTACCAGCTGGATGGCCTGCTCAATGGGCTGAATTATATGCCTTAGTCCAAGCCCTCACCCTCGGTGAAGGCAAGCGAGTTAACATCTATACTGACTCTCGGTACGCCTTCGCTACTGTACATATACATGGAGCCATCTACAAGGAAAGGGGACTCCTAACTGCCTCAGGAAAAGCTATCAAAAACAAAGAGGAGATATTGAGACTCCTCGAAGCCATCTGGCTTCCAAAGGAAGTAGCAATCCTACACTGTAAGGGACACCAGAAAGGAGATGACCCCATAGCATGGGGAAATTGTCTGGCAGGTGAGGCAGCCAAGACCACAGCCAGTGAGGACATGGACAGAGCCCCTTCCCTCACCATAGCCCTGACATCTCCGGAAGAAGTCCCTCTGCCCAGTTACACTAAAAAGGAAAAAGAATGGGCCATGGCTGAGGGAGCCACCCTGACTGAAAAGGGATGGTGGATGATGCCAGACAAGCACATCTTCATTTCAACAGCAACTGGAGGGCATCTAGTCAAGGAATACCACCAACTCACTCATCTGGAAAAAAACTTCATTAGAGGTCCTTCTCAAGAAGCACTACTACATCAGTCAACTGCCAGCACTATGCCGAGCAACGAGTGAATGGTGCATAACATGTGCTAAAAATAATGCTCCGTCTGCACCATGGTCCCCGCCAGGTATCCAGAGGTTGGAAGCAACCCCCTTCGAAGATCTAGAGGTAGACTTCACAGATGTGCAACCTAGCAGTGGGTTCAGATATCTCCTAGTAATAGTATGAACATACTTTGGGTGGGTCAAAGCCTTCAACCAGGACAGAGCAAAGCCAGGAAGTAGCTAAAGTCCTCTTGCAGGAGATCATGCCCCGGTTCGGCCTGCCATTAACAATCCATGGTGACAATGGGCTCGCATTTGTGGCAGACATTGTACAGGTCTTGACCAAATCTCTCAACATCACCTGGAGACTCCACACCGCTTGCCAGCCCCAAAGTTCATGGAAAGTAGAGTGAATGAATCACACCCTCAAGGGAACCTTAGCAAAGTTTTGTCAGGAGACTAACCTCCTATGGCTGGATCTGCTACCCCTAGCTCTCCTGCATGCTTGCTGCATGCCTGGTACATTAGGTTTCTCCCCGTTGGAATTAATACATGGATGACCTCCCCCATGACTGGGGAGGCTTCAAGAAACTTATATCAGGTTGGGATAAAAAAATAAAGGAGCAGCTCAGGCCCTGGGGGCCACCCTAAATGAATTACAAAAATACACCATTGAGCAGACCCCTATCTCCTTAGGGTCTCAGGTACTCTCCTTCCAAACAGGGGACTTAGTTTGGGTCAAAGATTGGAAGAAAGACCCCCTCAAACCGCAGTGGACAGGGCCCCACACTGTTGTACTAACCACCCCTACTGCCCTCAAGGTCTCAGGTGTCACCCCATGGGTCCACCACTCTGGAGTGAAGAAAGCTCATCATTCAGACGGGGAGTCACGCCAGTGGAAAGTCCAGCCAAACTTCACAGACACACTCCAGCTTCACCTTTGATGAAACCCCACCGACTAATGGACACCTGCTTGTCGTGGTCCCTAGCTCTCATCGGCATGATATCCCTCATCCTAGGAGTCGGACTCTATACTGTTGCCCCTTCTGACTGGACTTTCCCCCAGAGACTTGCCATTGTTGTTGTTTATTGGGTCACCTTAGGATGTATTACTACACTCACTTGCTCACAGGTTTCCTCTCCCTCACTCTCCAGGCCATAGGGATACTAGGGAGCACCAACTACCTGCCATGTAAATGCCAGAATTACCACAAGCCCTCTTGGGCAAATAACCTCAATGCAAGTGCTAAATGCCACCCAACCCTTTGCCAACATGAGAGTCTGTTCTACGTATCCAGTCACCCGACAGACCAGTGTCCCAACTGCTATGCGGCCCTACCCCCTGGTGACCCCCCGGCCCCTCCATGGCCTCTCCCCACTCCTGTCTGGAAGGCCCCTGCCCGAGCTCCCACTCTTACTCTAACTGCAGTCACATCCAACCGAGAACAGACAACACCAACTCCATGGTCTCCCTGTTCTTGTACCTCGGTATACCCTAGCATGCTGAGACAATGTTATGACTCGAAGGAAGTTACTATTTGTCACAATAGGGGAGAGACACTCATGACAGGAAAAATTAGGCCCAGACTATACTGGGAATATAGGGATCTGAGATGTCCTGAGGAAAAGGGCCTAACCTGCTGGAAACCTGACCTTTATCAACCACTGCTGAGGTTTCCTCCCCATCGGGCACCTCTCACTCTAGACCCTCAAGTAAATGGTATATTAGAAGGGGTCCACCATTTACTCAACACAACCAACCCTCGGTTGGCTGCAGATTGCTGGCTCTGCCTGCGAACTGGGCCCCCTCCACTTATAGCAAGCCCACTGAGTTTCCTCAACCTGATCAGACCCACAGGTGATCCTCCCAAACCCACAGAAATAGACCCCAAACCGTCCGATGTGTTGTTGTCTTACCCAGCCCCCCACTGTGTCCATAATCCTGGGGAAACACATTCAGTAGGAAGCCTATCTGCCACCCAACGTCTCCAAACCCACAGCTGCCTTTTGCTTGATGGGTGCATGTCTGCCACACCACGGCGCACTCCAGAACCTGGTATCATTTTCATGTGTGGAGGGTATATTTATCGATGCTTACTGGTTAACTGGGTGGAGACATGTGCATTGATGCTTCTTACTATCCAGGTAGATATAATCCCCAATAATCAATCCTTTCCCATTCCCTTGTTGGCACATACACGGCCCAAAAGGGCTGTCCAATTCATTCCACTGTTGGTTGGATTAGGCATAACAATGGCTGTGGGCACTGGAATAGGAGGCATCGTTTCATCCTCCTATTACTACCAGAAACTGTCAGAAAATCTCACAGAAGATATGGAACAGGTGGCCAAGTGTATGACTATACAAGATCAGATAGACTCCCTTGCAGCGGTGGTACTACAGAATCGGAGGGGCTTGGATATGCTCACTCATGAAAAGGGGGGACTTTGTCTCTTCCTAAATGAGGAATGTTGTTTCTGTATGAACCAATCAGGGTTGGTCAGAGACAAGATCCAACAACTACAAGGTCAGGTTGCACACAGGAGAGAAGAATTAGCAAAATCTTGGGGCAATTGGTATAATATCTGGAGCTGGGCTACATGGCTCCTTTCCCTAGCTTGTCCTCTCCTCATGATCCTATTGGCATTCCTGTTTGGTCCATGTGTGAGTGAGTATTAATCTCATCACCCAATTCATCAGCTCTCAGATAAAATCAATTAAATTACAACTACTGGTAACCCAATACAGACCTCTAGACTGGCAAGAACCCTAATAATAATTGATGCCCATTCAAGTAAGAAAAGGCATTGAAAGGGAGGAATGAAAAGGAAAAATCTGTGTCCTAAGATGGCCGACCGAGCCAGCAAGGGAGTCCCAGCCCCTGCCCTGGGGCTTTTCCGGGTTCTTCTCCTTGCCCTGCTTCCCGTGAGCGCCACAAGTACCAAGTATGCGGAAGTAGAAGTGTATAAATTACCACCTTTGTTTGTGCTTGGGGTTCAGACCTTTGGAGATCATTCTCCTCTGAGACCGCTGGTGTTAAATAAACCTCCTATCCTCCAAAGATCTCCGAGTGCCGCTTGGTTCTTCCATCGGGTGATCCAATCCAGGTTCCATAACATCCCCAGGGGAAATCAAATGCCATTCAGATGGCTGAATAGGCTGGGGAATTTTGATGAGAGAAGAGAATGAAACTTTTATAACTCTGTTAAATATGGATAACCAAGTCACTTATTCTACAGGACCCGTGGAATGAAACAGCATCCAGAATCAAGTTATGGGTTTTGGCCATGTTTAGAATAAAGAGAACTCATATATGACCTTGTGAATGAAAACTTTGGGGTCAATTCTGTGCAATCTTGGTGTGACCTCTACATATGAATGTATAATAAAAACATGTTTGTATTTCCCTGTCCCATAAGTGCTAGATGAAATTCAGTCACATGTAGGGAAGTGTTAGTGGGAAACCTAAACAACTTCCCCACCAGCTTTCTGTCTCATCCTGGGTAGTTTAACACAAAGTATCAAAACCCAGGAGGAAATAAGAAAATCACAACCCTGATTAAATACTTAAAGGAAGCATAATCTATAAGAGATGGAAGGTAACTATAGAACAGCCACGTATGTCCAATGTAAAATTCTTAAGAAGAGCTGGAGGTTTATAGTGGATTACTGTTAAATAAATTCAATTGGTTTCCCCTATAATTTCAGCAGTTACAGACAGTGTGACTCTAACTGAATCCATTATATACACTTAATGGCACATGGTACACTGTTTTAAACATTGACAACATCTTCTTTCCTAAACTACTGGCACCTGAGAATCAAGATCTGTTTTCATGTATGTAACAAGGCCTCTGATGTATGCTTTGTACTTCTCCTTCAAGGTTACCTAAACTTCATTGTCATTTGTGAAAATTGGATAAATCAGATTTTATTTATTTTTTAAAGATTTTATTTATTTATTAGAGAGTGAGCAAGAGAGAAACAGCATGAGAGGGGAGAGGGGACAGGGTCAGAGGGAGAAGCAGGCTCCCCGCTGAGCCAGGAGCCTGATGTGGGACTCGATCTCAGGA
Source organism: Callorhinus ursinus (assembly GCF_003265705.2). NCBI lineage: Eukaryota > Metazoa > Chordata > Mammalia > Carnivora > Otariidae > Callorhinus > Callorhinus ursinus. The sequence continues at coordinate 276,066 of NW_027397192.1, read as the reverse complement.
CCCCGGGATCATGACCTGAGCCAAAGGCAGTCGCTTAACCAACTGAGCCACCCAGGTACCCTGGATAAATCAAAATTTAGTGCTAGTGTTTACACACTGATTTCCAAAACTTTTATACATATACATGATATACTGATGATCAGTAATCAGAAGGTTGTTTCAGAAGTGTTGGTTGTGGCATTATCACACCTCTCCTAAGAAAAGTTTCTGAAAACCTCCAACAGAATCCAGGAGTCGGCTTGCCAAGTTATATTGCTTGGGACTGTGTAGGCAGATTCACAGTACTGAATTCTCGGGAGGCTAAAGAAAAATTGTTGTCTTTTCAGGCCCTCACCACTGAAAAGGAGGCCTGGCACCAAACTGGATCCTTTGCATATTGGATTTGGATTGCTGTTTGGTCCTTTATATCAATTAATCCACAAATTAGCATCTTTTGAATAGGGCCCAAAACAACATTCTGATATGAAAAGAGTCCAGCAAGCTGTGTCAGTCTTTTTATCTTTAGGACTCTATGTTCATATTCACCACTTTGAGCTTTAAGTCTCTGTAACTAATGATTTTATAATTGGAGTCTCTGGCCAAGGGAAGCAGACTCTGCCTGGGGGTATGCATTGCAGTTTTGGACTCAGCTTCTCGTTGACATGAGTGTTAGATACATCCCTTTTGAAAAGCAACTATGCATTTGCTACTGGGGTCTTTTCCAAACTGAACACCAAAACCATGGAGGCCTTGTGTCTCTCTAGCCTGATGTTTCCTTTTTTGATGGCCAGTTCCAACTTAACACCTATAATCGTGGGAAAAGTTCAACAAGCCTTGTTTCTCAAAGGTAAATTATATATTTAAAAAGTTACCTGGGGGCGCCTAGGTGGCTCAGTGTGTTAAGTGGCTGCCTTTGGCTCAGGTCATGATCCCAGGGTCTTGGGATATAGCCCCACATCGGGCTACCTGCTTAGTGCAGACTTGGCTTCTCCCTCTCCCTTTGCCCCTACCCTGCTTGTGATTGTGCGCTCTCTCTCTCTCAAATAAATAAATGTAATTCTTAAAAAAAGTTGCCTGGCTTCACCCTAGTGACATATAGGCTCTACATGAAAAAATGGGTGTTACACTTTTTGGAGAAACTCTATTAACCATTCTGCAACCTAGAGTAAACTGGCAGGGAGGAGCAAGATGGCAGAGGAGTAGGAGACCTAAATTTCATCTGGTCCCAGGAGTCCAGCTAGATAGTTATCAAACCATTCTGAACACCTACAAACTCAACAGGAGATCTAAGAAAAGAATAGCAGCAATTCTATGAACAGAAAAGCGACCACTTTCTGGAGGTAGGACGTGCAGAGAAGTGAATCCAAAGCAATATTTGGGAAGACAGACCATGGCGGGAGGGAAAAGTCCATAGTCTCTCATGGTTCATTTCTCCTTCCGAATCCCCCCCTTTATTTTTCCCTTCCTTCTCCTAATGGCCTCCATGCTATTCCTTATGTTACACAAATAAGTGAAACCGTATGATAATTGACATTCTCTGCTTGACTTATTTCACATAGCATAATCTCCTCCAGTCCCATCCATGTTGATGTAAAAGTTGGATATTCATCCTTACCGATGGCTGAGTAATATTCCGTCGTATATATGGACCACATCTTCTTTATCCATTCATCTGTTGAGGAACGCCTTGGTTCTTTCCACACTTTGGCTATTGTAGACATTGCTTCTATGAACATCGGGGTGCATATGGCCATTCTTTTCACTGCATCTGTGTCTTTGGGGTAAATACCCAGGAGTGCAATTGCTGGGTCATAGGGTAGCTCTATTTTTAATTTTTTGAGGCACCTCCACACTGTTTTCCAAAGTGGCTGTACCAACTTGCATTCCCACCAAAAGTGTAAGAGGGGTCCCCTTTCTCCACAACCTCTCCAATATTTGTTGTTTCTTCCTCTGTTCATTTGTGCCATTCTAACTCTTGTAAGGTGGTTTCTCAATGTGGTTTTGATTTGATTTTCCCTGATGGCTAATTATGAACATTTTTTCATGTGTCTGTTAGCCTTTGTATGTCTTCTCCAGAGAAGTGTCTTTTCATATCTTCCACCCACTTTTTGAATTGATTATTTGTTTTTTGGGTGTTGGAATTCAGAAGGTCTTTATAGATCTTGGATATCAGCCCCTTGTCTGTAGTGTCATTTGCAAATATCTTCTCCCATTCTGTGGGTTGCCTTTTTGTTTTTTGACTGTTTCCTTTGCTGTGCACAAGCTTTTTATCTTGATGAAATCCCAAAAGTTCATTTTTGTTTTTGTTTCTCTAGCTTTTGGAGAGGTATCTTGAAAGAAGTTACTGTGGCTGATGTCCAAGAGGTTACTGCCTATGTTCTCCTCTAGAATTTTGATGGATTCCTGTCTCACATTGAGGTCTTTAATCCATTTTGACTTTATCTTTGTGTATGATGTGACAGAATGGTCGAGTTTAATTCTTCTGCATGTGGCTATCCAACTTTCCCAGCACCATTTATCGAAGAGACTGTCTTTTCTCCATTGCATGTTTTTTCCTGCTTTGTCAAAGATTATTTGACCATAGAGTCAAGGGTCCATATCTGGGTTCTCTATTCTGTTCCATTGGTCTATATGTCTGTTTTTGTGCCAGGACCATGCTGTCTTGGTGATCACAGCTTTGTAGTATAGCTTGAAATCAGGCAACGTGATGCCCCCAGTTTGTTTTTCTTTTTCAACATTTCCTTGGCGATTTGGGGTCTTTTCTGATTCCATACACATTTTAGAATTGTTTGTTCCAGCGCTTTGAAAAATGTCATTGGAATTTTGATCAGGATGGCATCGAAGGTATAGATTGCCCTGGGTAGCATAGACATTTTAACGATGTTTATTCTTCCAATCCATGAGCATGGAATACTTTTCCAACTTATTGCGTCCTCTTCTATTTCTTTCATGAGTGTTCTGTAGTTCCTAGAGTATAGATCCTTTACCACTTTGGTTAGGTTTATTCCGAGATATCTTATGGTTTTTGGTGCTATTGTAAATGGAATCGTTTCTCTAATTTCACTTTCTACAGTTGCATTGTTAGTGTATAAGAAAGCAGCTGATTTCTTGCACTGATTTTGTATCCTGCCACGTTCCTGAATTGTTGTATGAGATCTAGTAATTTGGGGGTAGAGTCTTTTGGGTTTTCCACATGAAGTATCATGTCTTCTGCAAAAAGAGTTTGACTATTTCTTTGCCAATTTTAATACCTTTTATTTCTCTTTCTTGTCTGATTTCTGTTGCTAGTGGCGAGAGTGGGCGTCCTTGATGTGTTCCTGATCTTAAGGGAAAGGCTCTCAGCTTTTCCCCAAGGAGGATGATACTCACTGTGTGTTTTTCATAGATGGATTTTATGAACTTGAGGAATTTTCCCCCTATCCCTATACTCTGAAAGTTTAATCAGAAAAGGATGCTGTATTTTGTCAAATGCTTTTTCTGCATCAATTGAGAGGACCATATGGTTCTTCTCTCTCCTCTTATTAATGTGTTCTTTTTAAAGATTTTTTATTTATTTATTTGACAGAGAGATAGAAGCACTAGTAGGCAGAGAGGGAGGCAGAGGGAGAAGCAGGTTCCCTGCTGAGCAGGGAGCCCGATGTGGGACTCGATCCCAGGACGCTAGGATCATGACCTGACCCAAAGGTAGCCACTTAACTGACTGAGCCACCCAGGCCCTCTTATTAATGTGTTCTATCACATTGATTGATTTGCAAATGTTGAGCCACCTTGCAACCCAGGGCTAAATCCCACATTGTTGTGTTGGATGTTCCTTTTAATGTATTGTTGGATCCTATTAGCTAGGATTTTGTTGAGGATTTTGGAATCCATATTTATCAGGGATATCGGTCTGAAATCCTCCTTTTTGATGGGGTCTTTGAGTGCTTTGAGCATTAAGGTAATGCTGGTCTCATAGAATGGGTTTGGAAGTTTTCTTTCTGTTTCTATTTTTTGAAACAGCTTCAGTAGAATAGGTATTATTTCTTCTTTGAATGTTTGGAAGAATTCCCCAGGGAATCCATCAGGCCCTGGACTCTTGTTTTGGGGGAGGTTTTTAAACACTGCTTCAATCTCCTTACTGGTTATTGGTCTATTCAGGTTGTCAATTTCTTCCTGTTTCAGTCTTAGCAACTTAAAGGTTTCTAGGAAGGCCTCCATTTCATCCAGCTTGCTCAGTTTATTGTCATGTGGTTGTTGATAATAATTTCTAAGAATTGTTTCTGTTTCCTTGGTATTAGTCGTGATCTCTCCCCTTTCATTCATAATTTTATCAATTTGGGTCCTTTCTCTTTTCTTTTGGATAAGTCTGGCCAGGGGTTTTTCTATTTTATTAATTCTTTCAAAGAACCAACTTATCTGATCGACTGTGTTTCTGGTTCTGAATTCATTGATCTCTGCTGTAATCTTAAATATTTCTCTTCTAATGTGTGGCTTAGGCATCGTTTGTTGCTTTTTCTCTAGATCCTTAAGGTTTAGAGTTAGTTGGTGAATTTGGGATTTTTTTATTTTTTTGAGTGAGGCTTGGATGGCTATGTATTTCCCCCTTAGGACCGCCTTTGCAGTATCTCATAGGTTTTGGACCAATGTGTTTTCATTCTCATTGATTTCCATGAATTGTTTAAGTTCTTCTTTGATTTCCTGGTTGACCCAAACATTCTTGAGCAGAGTGGTCTTTACCTTCCAAGTTTTTGAATTTCTGCCAAATTTTTTCTTGTGATTGAGTTCCAGTTTGAAAGCATTGTGGTCTGAGAATATGCAGGGAATAATCTTAATCTTTTGGTATCGGTTGAAACCTGCTTTGTGACCAAGTATGTGATCTATTCTGGAAAAAGTTCCATGTGCGCTTGAGAAGACTGAGTATTCTGTTGTTTTAGGGTGGAATTTTCTGTATATATCTATGAGGTCCATCTGGTCCAGTGTGTCATTCAAAACTCTTGTATCTTTGTTGATTTTCTGCTTAGATGATCTGTCCATTGCTGAGAGTGGAGTATTGAGGTCTCCTACAATTAACCTATTTTTATCAATATAACTCTATTTTGGTGAAAAGTTGGCTTATGTAGATGGCTGCTCGCATGTTTTGGGAATAGATATTTACAATTGTAGATCTTGTTGTTGGATAGACCCTTTAAGAATGATATAGTGTCCTTCTGTGTCTCTAACTACAGACTTTAGTTTAAAATCTAATTTGTCTGATGTGAAAATTACTACCCCAGCTTTCTTTTGAGGTCCACTGGCATGGAAGATGGATCTCCATCCCTTCAGTTTCAGTCTGGTTGTATCTTTAGGTTCAAAATGAGTCTTTTGTAGACAACACACGGATGGGTCATATCTTTTTATCCAATCTGCAGCCCTGTGCCATTTTCTGGGAACATTTAGGCTGTTCACGTTGAGAGTGATTATTGAAAGATATGAATTAATTTTCATCATATTGCCTGTGAAGAAGTTGTTTTTATAGATTGTCCCTGTGAAATTCTGTTGTATATCACTCTTGGGGTCTTTATCCTTTTATAGAACCCCCTTAATATTTCTAGCAGGGCCAGCTTAGTGGTCACTTATTCTTTCAATTTCTGCCAGTTTGGAAGCTCTGCATCTCTCCATCCATTCTACATGACAGCTTTGCCGGATATAGTATTCTTGGCTGCATGCTTTTCCTGTTTAGTACCCTAAATATGTCTTGGCTACCCTTTTTGGCTTGCCAGTTCTCTGTGGATGGATCTGACATTATTTGGGTGTTCCTCCCTCTGTAAGTAAGGAATCTCTTCCCCCTAACTGCCCTTTAGGTGGTTTCCTTGGTTCTAAGATTGTGAGTTTTACTATTATATGCCAGGGTGTTGGTCTGTTTTCCTTGATCTTGGGAGGGGTCCCCTCTGCCTCTAGGACACGAATGTTGGTTTCATTCCCCACATTAGGGACATTCTCAGCTACAATTTGCTCAGATATATCTTCTAATCCTCTCTCTCCACCCCCATTGGGATTCCAGTAATTCTGACATTGAAATGCTTCATGGTGTCACGTATTTCTCTGATTCTATTTTCATGGATTCTGAGTTTTTCCCTGGCCTCCTCTTTTCCCTTCTTATCTATTAAATTGTCTTCCAGGTCACTCATTCTTTCTTTTACCTCAATTACCCTAGCTGTTAGATTATCTAGATTAGATTGGATCTCATTGATAACATTTTTAAGTTCTGCCAATTCAACTTTCATTTCTGCTCTTAGAGACTCTATGTTGCCATTAATTGATTTCTCCATTCTAGCTATTGTCTTCACAATTGCTAGCCTAAATTCCATCTCTGACATCTTGGTTATATATGCATCCATTTGTAAATCTGTGGCATAAGTCATAATCTCTGAGTCTTTTTTTGGGGGTTCCTCCTCTTAGTCAATATGTTGATGGGGGGTTGAGGGAATGTATAGACTCCAAAGTATTGTCCAGAACCCAAGCAAGATGCACCTGTTTTCTAGGGACCTTAGGGTTGCTGGCCTCCTGTTCTCCCAGCCTGTCTTCTGGGGAGAGGCCTGCTACACTGTTACTCAGGCAACCCTGTTTGGGAAGAGTTGCCCTGACCCCTGTGCCAGGGGATGGGCTCAGTGGGAACCGGTGTTTTGGGGCTTTTGTTCTCTGGTGGCTTTCCATGGATGCTCTCTGCATGTCTTCTGCGAATCAGAGCAGAAAAGACCATTTCCAACCTTCTGTCTCAGACCAGAGAGATCACAGTCTATTCTTCAGTGAGCTCTCCAGGCCACAATCTCTCCGTTTCTGTCTATGCTGCTATAAATTGCAGCATCCTCGGTTGTGCACCCCTATGCAGCACTCCCAGTCCTGCCTCCAGTTCGGGGAACTTCTCTGCCATTTGTGACTCTAAAACCGCCAGCCACCCACAGTTCGCATATGAGACACTGCTGCTCTGGTTTCAGTCTAAAATCCTTTCCCCACCCCTACCGGTCTGTGAGACTGTGCCCAGTCCCCATCGCGGGAGGTTATCTCTCCCCGGTGGTGTAAGATCCCCACAGCCAGGCTCCATGCTGCTGCCATTTATCCTCCAATATCGGCCTGCAGAATCTCGGCTCCCCTCTTCATACCTCAGAACCATCTGCTGGCGATATTCTGTTTGTAGAGATCCAGATCTTCTTACATCTCAGGCTGATTGCATGGGTGCTCAGAGTGGTGTGGTAGATATCCAGCTCAATTCCAAGGACCATTTGGAATAGGGTTATTACCTACACTCCATCATCATTTCCCCACTTTTTAAATTTTCATCTTCACAGTCATATTCCATTCCTTCATTGCATTTACACACACACACACACACATATATGTGTGTGTGTATATATATATATAAAGATTTTCTTTCTTTAAAATTTTGGGAGGCAATTTCTTCTAACAGACCTAAATACACCCAAAATCTAGTGTGTGGCTCTATTCTATTCACCAGCCTGATCGTATTTTTTTTTCCCTTTGTTTCCCTCCCTGTCCAGGGTCCCTTCTGATTTGTTTTGTGTATATTTTCCTGGGGTCGTTGTTAAGCTTTTAGCATTTTGTTCACTCATTCATCTATATTTCCACCAGACAAAATGACAAGATGGAAAAACTCACCTCAAAAAAAAAGAATAAGAGGCACTACAGACTGCGAGAAACCTAATCAATACAGACATTAGTAAGATGTCAGAACTGGAGTTCAGAATGATGATCATAAAGGTACTAGCTGGGCTTGATAAAAGCATAGAAGATACTAGAGAATCCTTTCTGGGGAAATAAAAGAATTAAAATCTAACCAAGTCGAAATAAAAAAGGATATTAATGAGGTGCAATCAAAAATAGAGGCTCTAAATGCTAGGATAAATGAGGCACAAGAGAGAATTAGTGATATATAAGACCAAAGGATGGAGAATAAAGAAGCTGAGAAAAAGAGAGATAAACAACTACCAGATAATGAGGTGGGAATTTGAGAAGTAAGTGATACCATAAAGTGAAACAACATTAGAAAAATTGGGATCCCAGAAGAAGAAGAAAGACAGAGAGGGGCAGAAGGTGTATTGGAACAAATTATAGCAGAGAACTTCCCTAATTTGGGGAAGGAAAAAGCATCAAAATCTAGGAGGCAGAGAGAAACCCCCTCAAAATCAATAAAAATAGGTCAGCCACCCGACATCTTATAGTAAAACTCACAAGTCTCAGAGACAAAGAGAACATCCTGAAAGCAGCTCGGAACAAGAGGTCTGTAAGCTACAATGGTAGAAACATTAGATTAGCAGCAGACTTATCCACAGAGATCTGGCAGGCCAGAAAGGATTGTCATGATATATTCAGAGCACTAAATGAGAAAAATATGCAGCCAAGAATACTAGATCCGGCTTGGCTGTCATTGAAAATAGAAGGAGAGATGGGGAGCAAGATGGCAGAGGAGTAGGAGACCTGGATTTCGTCTGGTCTCAGGAATTCAGCTGAATAGGGATCAAACCATTCTGAACACCTACGAACTCAACAGGAGATTGAAGAAGAGAGTAGCAACAACTCTCTGAACAGAGAAGCGACCACTTGGTGGAAGGTAGGACGTGCGGAGAAGTGAATCCAAGGCGATATTCAGGAGGATAGATGGCGGGGGAGGGGGCCTCCGTCAGCCGCTTCTGGCAAGTGCTAGAGTCACAGAGCAAAAAATTGGAATGTTTAGAAGTCGGTTCCACTGAGGGACGTCAACTCCAGTGGCTAAGCGGGAGGTGGAAACCTCGCGGGACAGTGTGGACTCAGGACCCTCGGGGTCACAGAAAGACCGGGGGTGCCTGAGTGCAGCAGAGCTCCCAGGTATCAGAGTGGGGAAGCCGGCTGCAGAGACGGAGCCGAGGCGCGGGCTCTCAGCTCTGGGTGGCCATAAACCGTGATCCGCGGCCTAGTTGGGCCACTGCACCTCCAGCAGGGACCCAACAAGCAGCAGAGCTGGGGAGACTCCCCTTCTTCCCCAGAAGGAGCGGCGGGGGAGTGCACCGCAGGGATCTGCTGGGTTTGGAGACTCCACACGGGGTCGGGTGCCAGAGATATAAATGCTCAGTCACAGGCCGGGTGAGCACGGAGTGCCGCCGGAGACCAGGGAGACGGGAGTGATTGACTGCTTTTCTCTGGGGGTGCACTGAGGAGCAGCGCCCCAAGTTCTCAGCTCCTCTGGGCAGAGAGTGGGAGACCACCATTTTCACCCTGGTCCTCCAAAGCTGTACCGAGAACTTGCAGGAAACCAAAGCTCCTGAGAGCAAACCCGAGCAGCTTGCTTAGCCCGGATTGACAAGGGTGGGGCAATTCTGCCTCTGGCAAAGACATTTGGAAACCACGGCAATGGGCGCCTGGGTGGCTCAGATGGTTAAGCATCTGCCTTCGGCTCAGGTCATGATCCCGACGTCCTGGGATCGAGTCCCGCATCGGGCTCCCTGCTCCTTGGGAGCCTGCTTCTCCCTCTGCTTCTCTCTCTCTCTCTCTCTCTCTCTCTCTC